>NC_134688.1:128830189-129133939 GCF_050947455.1 Rhinoderma darwinii | reverse complement strand
TAATGTGCAAATGCCACAAAACATAAAAAAAAATATATACATCTGGTATCGCCGTAATCGTATCGACCCGCAGAATAAAGTAAAATGTCATTTATAGCGCACGGTGAAAAGTGTAAAAAAAAAAAGGACAAAAAACATTGTCATAATTTGTTTTTTTGTCACTTTGCTTGCCAAAAAAATCTAATAAAAAGTGATAAAAAAAATCACATGTACCCTAAAATGGTACCAATGAAAACTGCAGATTGTCCCGCAACAAAAGTCCTCGCACGGCTCCGGTGAAGAATAAAAAAAGTTCTGGCTCTCAGAATATAGCGACTGAAATTGTGCAGTGTCCAAAAACGGATAAGATCGGGCGCCATTTATCAGTGCGACATTGGCCACATATCTGCGGATTATTATTTATTTACCGAATTATTATACCCTCTTATTATGTCCTGATTTACTCTGCCCAATTTACACATACCCCCACATCATAAACTAAAATACCAGCAAAACCCCAAACAGAACAGTTACCAAGCAAACTCTGCGCTCCAAAAGCCAAATGGCGCTCCCTCCCTTCTGAGCCCCACAGCGTGCCCAAACACCAGCTTACGTCCACATATATGATATTTTGTATCCGGGAGAACCCGCTCAACATTGTATGAGGTATTTGTCTTCAGTGGCACAAACTGGGCACAACATATTGTGCGTTAAAATGGCATATCAGTGGAAAATTAAAATTTTCACTTTGCACCATCCGCTGTGCATTAACGCCTTCGCGCACCACGACATGCTATTAAGTGGGGTTATATATGGAGCGGGCTCATGCGCTGCGCCCGCGCCATATTCTGCAGGTGTCCGCTGTGTATTACAGCTGACACCTGGGACTAATGGACAGGAACAGCGATCGCGCTGTTACAGGATCCTGTAAAAATTATATTATACTGCAATACATTAGTACTGCAGTGTATTGTACCAGCGACCTAATGATCGCTCGTTCCAGTCCCCTAAAGGGACCTTTGGGAGGTTTCCACTGTTTTGGTAGCTCAGGGGCTTTGCAAATGCGACATGACACCCGAAAACCATTCCAGCTAAATTTGAGCTCCAAAAGCAAAATATTGTTCCTTCAATTCTGAGTCCTGCCGTGGGTCCAAACAGCAGTTTATTACCACATATGGTGTATTGCTGTAATCGGGACAAATTGCTTTACAAATTTTGGGGTGATTTTTCTCCTTTATTCATTGTAAAAATTAAACATTTCTATGTTTTTTCAGAAAAAAGTAGATTTTCACTTTCACGGCCTAATTCCACTAGATTCAGCAAAAAAACTGTGGGGTCAAAATGCTAACTATACCCTAGAAACAGTCCTTGAGGGGTGTAGTCTACAAAATGGGGTCAGTTTTGGGGGGTTTCCACCGTTTTGCTCCCTCCAGGGCGTTGCAAACGCGACATGGCACTGAAAACCAATCCAGCAAAATCTGCGCTTCAAAATCCAAATGGCGCTCCCTCCCTTCTGAGCTCTGCCGTGGGTCCAAACAGCAGTTTAAATACCCCATATGTGGTACTAAACTGCTGTTTGGACCCACGGCAGAGCTCAGAAGGGAAGGAGCGCCATTTGTATTTTGAAGCGCAGATTTTGCTGGATTGGTTTTCAGTGCCATGTCGCGTTTGCAACGCCCTGGAGTAAGCAAAACAGTGGAATCCCCCCAAAACTGACCCCATTTTGAAGACTACACCCCTCAAGGAATTGTTCTAGGGGTATAGTTAGCATTTTGACCCCACAGTTTTTTTTCTGAATTTAGTGGAATTAGGCCGTGAAAATGAAAATCTACTTTTTTCTGAAAAAACATAGAAATGTTTCATTTTTACAATGAATAAAGGAGAAAAATTACCCCAAAATTTGTAAAGCAATTTGTCCTGATTACAGCAATACGCCATATGTGGTAATAAACTGCTGTTTGGACCCACGGCAGGACTCAGGAGGGAAGGAACAATATTTGGCTTTTGGAGCACAAATTTAGCTGGACTGGTTTTCGGGTGTCATGTCGCATATGCAAAGCCCCTGAGGTACCAAAACAGTGGAAACCTCCCAAAAGTCCCTTTAGGGGACTGGAACGAGCGATCATTAGGTCGCTGGTACAATACACTGCAATACTAATGTATTGCAGTATAATGTCATTTTACAGGCTCCTGTAACAGCGCGATCGCTGTTCCTGTCCGTTAGTCCCGGGTGTCAGATGTAATACACAGCTGACAGCTGCAGAATATGGAGCGGGCGCAGCGCGTCAGTCCACTCCATATATAACCCCTCGCACCACGACATGCTATTAAGTCGTGGTGCGCCAAGGCGTTAATGCGCAGTGGATGGTGCAAAGTGAAAATTTAAATTTTCCACTGACATGCCATTTTAATGCACAATACGTTGTGCCCAGTTTGTGCCACTGAAGACAAATACCTCATACAATGTTGAGCGGGTTCTCCCGGATATAAAATGTCATATATGTGGACGTAAGCTGGTGTTTGGGCACGCTGTGGGGCTCAGAAGGGAGGGAACACCATTTGGCTTTTGGAGCGCAGATTTTGCTTGGTAACTGTTCTGTTTGGGGTTTTGCTGGTATTTCAGTTTATGATGTGGGGGTATATGTAATCTGTGCGGGGTACATCAGGGCATAATAAGAGGGTATAATAATGGGGTACATAAATAATAATTCGCAGATATGTGGCCGGTGTCACACTGATAAATGGTCGCCCGATCTCATCTGCTTTTGGAACACTGCACATTTTGCATCGCCATATTCTGAGAGCCAGAACTTTTTTATTTTTTCTCCAACGGAGCTGTGTGAGGGCTTATTTGTTGCGGGACAATCTGTACTTTTCATTAGTACCATTTTAGGGTACATGTGATTTTTTTTTAGCACTTTTTATTAGATTTTTTTGGAAGCAAAGTGACAAAAACATAAATTCTAACAATGTTTTTTGTATTTTTTTTTTTACAGTATTCACCGTGCGGTATAAATGACATTTTACTTTATTCTGCGGGTCGGTACGATTACGGCGATACCATATGTATATAGTTTTTTTATGTTTTGCTGCGTTTGCGCAATAAAATCACTTTGATAAAATTATTTATTTTTTGTGTCACCATATTCTGAGAGCCATAATTTTATATTTTTCCGTCAAAAAAGCGGTGTAAGGGCTTGTTTTTTGCGGGACGGGTTGTAGTTTTTATTGGTACTATTTTGGGGTACATGCGACTTTTTGATCACTTTTTATTCTATATTTTGGGAGGGTTGATGACCCAAAAAAAGTGATTCTGACATTGTTTTTTAATTATTTTTTTTGCGGTGTTCACCGTGCGGGAAAAATAATATTATAGTTTTATAGTTGGGGTCGTTACGAACGCGGTGATACCAAATATGTGTACTTTTTTTTAACATTTTCATTTTTTTCCTATAATAAAAGACTTATTATAGGAAAAAAAGCATTTTTTTTTTGTAACTTTCAGAACTTGTTTTTACACTTTTCTAAAACTTTTTTATTACTTTATTTTTTACTTTTTACTTGTTTTACTTGAAGCCTGGCAGCACTGATCGCTGCTATAATACATTACACTACCTAGGTAGTGTAACGTATTATAAACTGTCAGTGTGACGCTGAGAGTCACACTGACAGGAAGCTTATGAGAACCAGCATCCGGCTGGTTCTCATAGGCTGCTGTGCATGGCAGACCCGGGGGCCGTTATATGGCCCCCGGTTCTGCCTTGTAACCGACTGCAGCACCAGCAATCGGTCCCCGGGAAAGTTTGTTGTAGCAACAAACTTTCCAGTTTGTTATAGCAACAAACTTTCCAGTTCGTTGCTACAACACACTTTCCCTGCGATCACATGACCGGGACCTGAACTAATCAGGTCCCGATCATATCTCCGGGAACAGAGGTAGGTGATAACAGCGCGATCCGGGTGTCAGCGCTACTCTGAGACACCCGGATCGCGCTTTTAACACCCACCGTGAATTCACGTCGGCACTGCACAGAGCCCAGCAAGTGCCGACGTGAATATACAGTGGGCGGTCGGGAAGCGGTTAAAAGGGGCCCCAGAGCACGGTTCTTGTGTACTCCCCTGCTGCTAAAAGTGTGCGAAAAGGATGCAATGTTAGACATAATAGTACAATGCAAACTTTTTTTGTGAAACCGGCCATAGACTTATCTAGATTTCTTAACAATTTGACAAATTTTTTAATAACCATAATTGTTGCATCTATTGAAGTGAAAACTATCAGTCATTACACATTATTGTAGTTTTTTATTATCACCCGAGAAAAACACATAGGGGCAAATGAAATTAGCAATATTTCCCACAATATGAACAATGTAACTGTAACGGCGTGGGGTGTGGACCCACTGGGCTGAACCGCGAAGCGGAATAGCAGCTGGCCAAACAGGTACAATACAAAGGCTATAGTCCAGGAGGGGTACCTGAGGCAATGTAGACAGTAGCGGTGATTCAGGCTGAAGATAAGGCTCCGGCAGTAGACAGTGTGACGCAGTAGAGGCAGCGGAAGACACAACTCGACTTCAACTCTAGATGGCATGGAGGCAGGGTAGCACAGGATACAGGGTACAGGCAGCAGGAACGGGTAACACTGGGAACTGGGAAACACTAGGAGACCATTTGCAAGACAAACTTTAGGTACACAACAACGCTCAGGCGAAGATCAAGAGGGCAGAGCCCTTTTTATAGTCCAGCAGCATTCTGGACTGATTGCAGACTTCCTGAAATTATGCGTGCACTGGCTCTTTAAGGATGCGCGCCCTGCGGCAGACAGTCACAGAAGCAGGAAGTGAGTGCCGGCGTCTCTCAGGAGGGAGATGCCGCTGAGCACTCACACCTCCATTGCCACGGCCATCAGAGGTAAGTCAGAATGACGGGATGCAGCTATAGACGTTACAGTAACATGGGAAATATATTTTCACTTGTGGCTCCTTCCTGTCAAAAAGTTAGAAGGTTCCTGGTGTTGGTCACATTTTTACATCCATGGTCATCATTACGCATGTTAATTATTATCATTCTCTTTATGTCGATTTGGACTATGAAATCAACAATACAATTTTACGACATGCAGCTTAGACGAATTCTCAATTTACACTATTCTTAAGTGATATTAATTTATTACCAGCAGTCTAGACATTTTCTTTCAATGCTCTGAAGTTTTTATTACATTTAATGAAAAATCTGCAGGGGGCACAAAGCAGTTAACGTTTTACTAGGTTAACCAGCCATGTATTGGCCTTGTTAATCTTAAACTATCTTCTACGGAAAAACATATTTTAGTCTTCAGGTGTAGTATTTCGGTCTTGCAATTTGGCAAGCTATCATCATATGTCTTGTCATTAATATAAAGGTGGCCATAGATATTAGATATTTCTGTTCATAGTAGTCGAGTAACTTCTGAACTATAGTACGTCTCTCAAGCCAAGCTGCAATGTAATAGATTTTACAGGGATAAAAGCAGGGCTGCCAGTAGCCGTCTGATGTCCTATAGCTGCACTCAGTATTACAGGAAAAATCGCAATAAATCAATGTGGTTAATATAAACATTACATTTACAGTAAGAGGCTGAATTATTTTATGACTGGTAAACTATGAATTTAATTGCACTAAATTACACCGAGGGGGGCTTGTCAAATGATTTTGGATGAAAGACCCTGAGGCTGTTTACTTTTCATGAAAAAGGGACCTTTGTATTCTGGGTTTCATGAAGAGATGCAGGGCTTGTTTTGGTTATGGATGTGATCCTTTTATGGCTGGGGAGCTATGGAGCACATGCCTATGGTTTTGTGTAGGAAGCCTTTCTGGCAGTGACAGTGTTAAGCCGGCAGCACATTCCGCACAGGATTTGCTATTTGATTATAGGATCACTATGTTATTGTATTTGAGGACAAATGATTAGCTAAGAGTTGCTTTGAGGATCGGGCACCGCTCATTATAAAATGCCCACATCATCTGCCAGGTGCAGCGCAATTGCTAGGTGCACTGTAAATAATACGATTACTGTACATGCTTGAAATGTTTTACTTTTCCTTTATTCCTCTTGATATTCATGAGCAACATGCACCTCTCCCGCTGCTGGCACTTTACCTTTATTCCCAAAAATAATTAAATGAAACTGTGATCAAAGAAAGTTATTCATTAAAATGATACGGGAAGATGGGATTAACAGATGTGGGCACACAAAGGGGCACACGTAGAAATACCGTTGTAAGTAGAGGTTCTGGCAATAAGTGAAAATTCATTAATCTGAACGATGTCTGTGATTTACTTTTTAAATGTCGCACAAGCTCTATACTAATATTTATCCTGCAACCAAGAGCCGAGGCTGTCCATTCATATTATGATATTGCTATGCTTGGGCAAATAGTCTGATATTGTTCATGTCTAATTCTCTGAAATCATGCATGTAATACAAATTTTCAGGGTTTATCCTAGTGCCAGGTCCAAGGGTGTATGAATGGAGAACAGAACTTTCAAATGTGTTAAAATACATTTTGAATGCTTAAGGAGAACATCTTATGTGTTTTCTTAAATTTTTAGATGTAAGTATATAAAATAGAAATAATGCGTTTGGATTTTTTAAAAAATGCTGTTACTACTTATTTTTTAATAGATTTCCTGGGGCAGCCATATAGGAGGCACACACTTTTTTCCTCTTTAGGGCCTATTCAGACAAGCAATGTTCACGTATGAAAAATTCGCACATTCGTTTTTTAGACGGATGTGAAAACTTGCTGCTTACTGATGTTAGAGAGGACCTATGACATCTAAAGCCAGGTGGGTAGCTTAGTGGCCGAGTGTGGCACAGGTTTTCTTTTCTTTCTAGCTGCCTTTGTTCCCATGCAATTGGTGCCATTAGTTTCTGTGACCTGTACGGGTAGACTGTTAAGTGGGCAGTCTCCAGCGCTCAGTGTTTATGACTGAGATTGATAATGAGCGCTGGAGACCGCTCCCTTGACAATCTAGTCATACAGGTCACGGAAGCTAACGGGACTAATTTCAGGGGAGCGCGAGCGAGTAAAAAGAAAAGAAAACCAGAAAATGTGACAGCTGCTTATAATCAGACTCACGGAATGTACTCTGACACAAAACTAATTAAACTCTGATGTAAAATAATCAGTTTTACCCGGAAAAAACACAGATGAGTTTTACAATGCTTGTCTAAATACGGCCTTAGTCTGTATAGACAGTGCTGCATGGTGTATGAGCTGTAATAAAGTAAATGAGAGTCACAAGAGAAATGTCATAGAATATTACAGTTAACATATCTCCCAACTTTTGAATTCGGAAAAGAGGGACATTTTAAGCCACCCCCCTAACCACTCCCAATATCCCGCATTAACACATAAAATCACGGCCAGATCCTTCTGCTAATAACAGCTGCAGGACAAACCAAAAGGCTGAGAACAATGAAAGTCACGAGGGAGACCCTGTGGTGGATGACTTTTCAATTGACAGGCAGCAGAGTTACATGATGGGGATTTTTTTTTTCCACTTGTGTAACTCTGCTACCGGTCAATGTAAAAAAATCATCCACCAGAACCCCCCTGTAGATTGCTCCACACACAGCCCCCCTGTACATAGCGCCAGACACAGCCCCCCTGTAGATAGCTCCACACACAGCCCCCCTGCAGATTGCTCCGCACACAGCCCCCCTGTACATAGCGCCACACACAGCCCCCCTGTAGATTGCTCCACACACAGCCCCCCTGTACATAGCGCCAGACACACAGCCCCCCTGTACATAGCGCCAGACACAGCCCCCCCTGTAGATAGCGCCACACACAGCCCCCCTGTAGATTGCTCCACACAGCCCCCCTATACATAGTGCCAGACACAGCCCCCCTGCAGATAGCTCCAGATACAGCCCCCCCTGTAGATAGCTCCACACATTGCCCCCCTGTAGATCGCTCCAGAAACAGCCCCCCGGTGAGGTCAGATGACCGGACAAGTAACTGGACTGGTCCACTCCTGTGCCGGCATCGATCCCAGTGAGAACACAGCCGCAAGACTCCTGCCTTCTTTTGATCGCTGCTGCAGTCGTCTAGCATGCAGGGCGCCTGTCAGCAGCGATCAGCTGTTTTGATACAGCTGCAGCACCCAGCGGGACATTTTTCAGACTGCCCGGGACTGCGGTGAGAAACCTGGACTGTCCCGCCGGACTCGGGACAGTTGGGAGGTATGCAGTTAAAAGAAGTGATGGCGCAGAGCCGCTTCCCCAGAGACCAGGGAGTGATAGGGTAGCAGCATACATAGCCTTCTTTGTGTGTATAATGTTACTATTCTGCCTTATCTAGGTCTTCAGCAATACAATAGAGGGGTCATTAAATCCCCCACTCTCTGCTGACCCTGTCCAAGTCTACACAGCAAACCTGACAATTGAGCTTCAGAAATCAAGAAATGTTAACTTTATGTACACTATATTGTATTGTAACACCTACACATTACACCTACAGGAGCTTTTATGACATTTCATTCTAAATCCATAGGCATTATTATGTAGTTGGTCCCACCGTTGCAGCTAAAACAGTTTCCACTCTTCTGGGTCTGTGGGAATTTTTGCCCATTTATCCAGAACATCATTTGTGAGGTCAGACACTGATGTTGGACGAGAGAGCTTGGCTCGCAATCTCCGTTCAACTTCATACAAAAGGAGTTTGATATGGTTGAGGTTAGGGCTCTGTGCAGGCCAGTCAAGTTCTTCTGCACCAAAATAACACAATCATGATTTTATGGTCGTTGCTTTGTGCACTGGGGTACAGTAATGCTGGAACAGAAAAGGGCCTTACATCACCAAGCACAAGTTTTTCCTTAAAGTTGGAAGCATACAAATGTCTAAAACGTCTTGGTTTGCTGAAGCATTAAGATTTCCCTTCACTGGAACGAAGGTGTCTAGGCCAATCCCTGAAAAACAACCCCATAGCATAATCCCTCCTTCACCAAACTTTAAATTCGGCACAATGCAGTCAGGCAGGTGACATTCTCCTGGCGTTCGCCAAACCTAGACTCACTTATCAGACTACAAGATAGAGAAGTGTGATTCGTCAATCCACAGAACACATGTCCATTGCTCTAGAGTCCAGTGGCAACGTTCTTTACACCACTCCACCCGACGCTTGGCATTGTGCTTGGTGATGTAAGGCTTGCATGCAGCTGCTCGGCAATAGAAACCCATGCCGTGAAGCTTCTGGGCACAGTTTTTGTGCTGATGTAAATGCCCCAGCAGGTGGTTGAGTTACTGTGGTTCCTAAACACTTGCCTTTACAATAATACCACTCAAAGTTGATCGTGGAATATCTAAGAGGAAAGAAATTTAACAAACTGACTTTTTGAAACTGTGGCATCCTATTACAGTCCTACCACACTCAAATTCAGTGAGATGTATAGAACGACCCATTCTTTCACAAGGGTTTGTAAAGGCAGACTGTATGGCTAGGTGGTTAACCTATGGCAATAGGACTAAATTAAACACCTGAATTCAGTGATTACGAGGTGTGTCCCAATACTTTTGTCAATATAGTATAGATGACCTAGTGGCCAGTGTGAAAACTGTAATATTTCAAGATTTTTTTTTTATATGGATAGTCACATGAAAAAAAACCAGCACCAAACCTGATTCAAGTAATATGTTACCTGATGATACATTCCATTTAAAGGGGTTGTGTTTATTGAGGCAGGTTCCACTATGGTGCGCTGATCGCAGTGATCTATCTACATGAACTAGTTCTGCTCGCATGTACACATTTGATGCAGAATTACATGGTGTCCACTGTAGTCAATGGGTGACCATGTAATACATGCCCTTAATCAATAAAGAAGGACTTCCACAAAGCCTTGAGTTGGCAGCTAGTTGTGCAGCAATATGAAATAAACAAAATTTAGACCACCATAAGACTGTATACAAATTATAAATTTGGGGCAAAATTTACCTTAGGCCCCATGCACTCGAGCGTGTTCGGTGCGTGATATGCGGTCCGCATGTCGGCCTCATGTCCCAGACCGAACACAGTGCAGGGAGCCGGGCTCCTAGCATCATAGTTATGTACGATGCCAGGAGTCACTGACTCGGGCGGGAAAACTGTCCCGTACTGTAATCATGTTTTCAGTATAGGATGGTAGTTCCGCAGCGAGGCAGTGACACCTAGCGTCATAGATAAGTATGATGCTAGGAGCCCGGCTCCCTGCAGTGTGTTCGGTCCAGGAAATGCGGCCCGTATGTCACGGACCGAACACGGTCGTGTGCATGGGGCCTTAGTGTACCATTGATGCCTACATAACATTTAATTTCATGTTACCCATGGTCTTTAAATAAAACAGATGCTGTCCCAGCTGTAAACTTGTATCAATGCTGTATGATACATAATCATGTTAGTCAACCAATGCTTATCCTGTGTTTTCATTCTGAAAAAATTAATCTTAGCCACAATTCAAACCACTTGGACATTTCTTGGCCACCTGCCTCGCATCCCTCAACTCTCAAGTTACATCTGGTGCCTGCCAAGACTCAGTCACCATAAGAAGATTTTCATCAGGAGAAAGACATGCAAGTGCTTTGATTGTAACATCATGTTATCAGACTAATACCGCAAGACAACTGTGGGGCGAATGGGAGCTGCCAAGATCACATATAAAGTGGATGGGTACACCCCCTGACTATGGAGATGTGCTGGAGTCATGGTCAATTGCAGTAAGACCTTACTTAGTTTTTTTTTCATATCAGATTACTCAGTGCTCAGTGTAAAATTGTGCAAAGTTGTGAATGCAGCTCTCGACTATAATACAGACTGTGACCCACGAATCATAAAACAATGTAGGGTAATGTACAGTGAAAATTCTTGAGACAACCACACAAATTTGCAGTTAAAACTGGTCTTCTTTAGTGTGGTCTTCTCAAAGAAGAGGGCCAATACACTAGTCCTTTTCAATGAATTAGAATATTACCAAAAAGTTTCAGTAATTTAATTCAAAGTGAAACTCCTATATCATATAGATTCATTACACACAGAGTGATCTATTTCCAGCATTTTTTTCTTTTAATGTTGATGATTATGGTAACCGTTAATGAAAACCCAAAATTTTGTATCTCAGAAAATTAGAATATTATATAAGCCCAATTTCAAAAATGATTTTTAATACCAAAATGTTGGCCTACTGAAAAGTATGTACAGTAGCTGCACTCAATACTTGGTCAGGGCTCCTTTTGCATGAATTTCTGCATCAATGCGGCGTGGCATGGAGGCGATCAGCCTGTGGCACTGCTGAGGTGTTATGGAAGCCCAGGTTGCTTTGATGGCAGCCTTCAGCTTGTCTGCATTGTTGGGTCTGGTGTCTCATCTTCCTCTTGATAATACCCTATAGATTCTCTATGGGGTTTAGGTCAGGCGAGTTTGCTGGCCAATCAAGCACAGTGATACTGTGGTTATTAAACCAGGTATTGGTACTTTTGGCAGTGTGGGCAGGTGCCAAGTTCTGCTGGAAAATGAAACCAGCATCTCCATAAAGCTTGTCCGCAGAGGGAAGCATGAAAATTTCTCTAAAATTTCCTGGTAGACGGCTGCGTTGACTCTGGACTTGATATAACACAGTGGACCAACACCAGCAGAGGACATGGCTCCCCAAACCATCACTGACTGTGGAAACTTCACACTGGACCGCAAGCAACTTGGATTGATGCCTCTCCACTCTTCCTCCAGATTCTGGAACCTTTTTTTCCAAATGAAATGCAAAATTTACTTTCATCTGAAAACAGAACTTTGGACCACTGAGCAGCAGTGTTGGTCCACTGTGTTATATCAAGTCCAGAGTCAAAGCAGCCGTCTAGCAGGAAATTTTCAAGCACAAGTACCAATACCTGGTTTAATAACCACAGTATCACTGTGCTTGATTCGCCAGCAAATTCGTCTGACCTAAACCCCATAGAGAATCTATGGGGTATTGTCAAGCGGAAGATGAGACACCAGACCCAACAATGCAGACGAGCTGAAGGCCGCTATCAAAGCTGGGCTTCCATAACACCTCAGCAGTGCCACAGGCTGATCGCCTCCATGCCACGCCGCGTTGATGCAGTAATTCATGCAAAAGGAGCCCCGACCAAGTACTGAGGGCATATACTGGACATACTTTTCAGTAGGACAACATTTCGGTATTAAAAATCATTTTTGAAATTGAACTTATATAATATTCTAATTTTCTGAGACACTCAATTTTAGGTTTTCATTAACGGTTACCATAATTATCAACATTAAAAGAAAAAAATGCTGGAAATAGATCACTCTGTGTGTAATGAATATGTATACTATATGAGCTTCACTTTTTTAATTGAATTACTGAAATAAATGTACTTTTTGATGATATTCTAATTCATTGAGAAGGACTTGTACATAGGCTATAAGAGAGTTGGAAAAATCTGTCACTAAATAAGGGTGGACTTCTTAAATATTTAATATTTTGAAAAGGTTTCACTACTGTCGTAAATCTACTCAGCATCATGCCTCCCAACTGTTCCGGATCCAGTGGCAAAGTTCCAGATAAGTTGTGAAGAGGCTTTTTGGGCTTTATATATTAGAAACCCCCAATAAGTCACCCCATTTTAAAAACTGAACCCCTCAAAGTATTCAAAACAGCATTTAAAAAGTTTCTTAACCCTTTAGGCATTTCGCAGGAATTAAAACAAAGTAGGTGAAGTTTACAAAATTAATTTTTTTTTGCAGAAATCCATTTTTTTGTAACACAGAAGGTTTTATCAGAGAAACGCAACTCAATATTTATTGCCCAGGTTCTGCAGTTTTAGGAAATATTATACATGTGGCTCTAGTGTGCTAATGGACTGAAACACAGGCCTCAGAAGCAAAGGAGTACCTAGAGGATTTTGGCGCCTCCTTTCTATTCGAATATATTTTAGTCACCATGTCAGCTTTGAAGAGGTCTTGTGGTACCAAAACAGGGGAAACCCCCCAAAAGTGACCCCATTTGGGAAACCACACCCCTCGAGGAATTTATTTAGGGGTATAGCAAGCATTTTGACATGACAGTTTTTTGCAGAAATTTTTGGAAGTAGGCCATGAAAATCTAAATTTTTTTCAAATAAAATGTAGGTCTAGCTAATTTTTTTTCATGTCCAAAAGGACTAAAGGAGAAAAAGCACAACAACATTTGTAGAGCAATTTCTCCCGAGTAAAACAATACCCCACATGTGGTCATAAACGGCTGTTTGGACACACGGGGCTGAGAAGGGAAAAAGCGCCATTTGGCTCTTGGAGCTCAAATTTAGCAAGGAATGGTTTGCGGAGGCCATGTCGCATTTGCAAAGCCCCTGAGGGGACAAGACAGTGGAAACCCCGAACAAGTGACCCCATTTTGGAAACTACACCCCTTGATTAAATTATCTAGGGGTATAGTGCGCATTTTGACCCCACAGGTGTTTTACAGAAATTTTTGGAAGTAGGCTGTGAAAATGAAAATCTGCATTTTTTTCAAAGAAAATGTAGGTTTAGCAATTTTTTTTTCATTTCCACAAGTACTAAAGGAGAAAAAGCACCGCAACATTTGTAACGCAATTTCTCCCGAGTAAAACAATACCCGATATGTGGTCATAAACTGCTGTTTGGACACACGGTAGGGCTCAGAACGGAAGGAGCACCATTTGGATTTTGGAATGGTTTCTGGGCGCCATGTCACATTTGCTGAGCCCCTGTAGTACTAGTACAGTGGAAACACCCCAAAAGTGACTCCATTTGGGAAACTGCACCCCCTGAGGAATCATCTAGGGGTATAGTGAGCATTTTGATCCCAAAGGTTTTTTGCTGAATTAATTAGAATTAAGCAGTGAAAATGAAAAATTTTATTTTTTTTCCAATAAGATGTAGTTTTAGATCAATATTTTTCATTTTCACAAGGAATAAAGAAGAAAAAGCACCCCAACATTTGAAAAACAATTTCTCCCGAGTACAGTAACACCCCATATGTGGTTATAAACGGCTGTTTACATATATGGGAGCATTCAGAAGAAAAGGAGCAGTATTTAACTTTTGGAGCGTAGATTTTGTTGGAATGGTTTGCGGACGCCATGTTGCATTTGCAAAACCCCTGATGTACCAAACAAAAGTGATCCAGTTTTAGAAACTACACCCCTAAAGGCATTTATCAAGGGGTGTAGTGAGAATTTAGACTCCACATGTGTTTTTCAGAAATGAATACGCAGTGGATGGTGCAAAGTGAAAATTGCAATTTTTCCACTGATAATCCTATTCAACGCACAATATGTCGTGCCCAGCTTGTGTCACTGGAGAATCTTACCCCATAAATTGTTAAGCGGGTTCTCCCGGGTATGGCAATGCCTTACATGTGGCCATAAATTGCTGTTTGGGCACACTGTAGGGATACGAAGGGAAAGACCGCCATTTTGAGCATGGATTTTGCTTGGTAGTTTAGATTGAGTTTTACTGGTATTTCAGTTTATAATGTGGTTTCATATGTAATCTGTGCGGAGTACATCAGGGTATATGTAATCTGTGCGGAGTACATCAGGGCATAATAAGAGGGTATAATAATGGGGTATATATTACAATTATCCATAGATGTGTGATACGCTGTGAAGCAATCTGTTATGCGCAGGCCGGTGTCACACTGATAAACGGTTTTCTTTCTTATCCCCCTTTTGTAACGCTCTGCACCTTTTGGGGACTTTTTCTCATTTGTAGTTTGGGAAATTTTGCTGGGAAAGTTTTGCGCTGATATAATACGGGCGCCCTCGCTTCCAGCGGATGTGCCATGTCCCTTGCCTTGCTAGTTTCTAAATACTATGGCCCTGAAACTGAAGGAATATTCCCTTCCGGCCTGCGCATTGAGATGTTTTTTCATCACCGCATTTCTAGTGCCATAACTTTTTTATTGTACGGTTGATGGAGCAGTGTGCGGGCTAGTTTTTTGCGAGACGGGCTGTAGATATTATTGGTACCATTTTGGAACACATACGACTTTTTGATCACTTTCTATTTCATTTTTTGGTATAGGAAATTACCAAAAACAAGCAATTCTGGAATAGTGTTTTATTGTTTTGTTTTTTTCAGCATTCAGATTGTGCCATAAATTACATTTATACAATTATACAATTACATTTTACATTTTTACGGCGATATCAAATTTATATAGTTTTTTTTATGTATTGCAGCTTTTGCACAATAAAATCACTTCTTTTATAAAATCATTTGTTTTCTGTGTCGCCATATTCTAAGACCCATAACTTTTTTATTTTTGCGTGGACAAAGCGGTGTCAGGGATTATTTTTTGCGGGTCGGATTATCGTTTTTATTGGTACTATTTTGGAGTAAATGTGACTTTTTGATCACTTTTTATAGCATTTTTTTGGAAGGAGATGTGACCTAAAAACAAAGATTCTGGCGTTGTATTTCATTTTTATTTTTTTACGGCGTTCACCGTGCGAGATAAATTACATAATAGTTTTATAGTTTGGGTTGTTACGGATGCGGCGATACCAATTATGTATAGTTTTTTTTTATGTTTTACGGTTTTTCCCATAATAAAATACTTATTATGGGAAAAAAGGAAGTTGGGCTTTTTTGTACTTGAAACTTGTGTTTTTATTGTTTTACGACATATTGATTAACTTTTTTTTTAAACTATTTTGACTTGTCCCACAAGTGGACTTGAGGGCCCGATACCCCGATCGCTACTCTAATACACTGCACTACATATGTAGTGCAGTGTATTAGCGCTGTCAGTTATTCACTGACAGCAAGTCTATGAGGACCCGCCGGCTTCCGTACAAGGCAGACACGGAAGCCATTATTTGGCCTCCGATTGCCACAGCAACCCAGCGATTGCGTCGCTGGGTGGCCGGTCGGGTTAAAACCCATCAGATGCTGCTCTCTATTGAGCGCAGAATCTGAGGGGTTAATCGGCCGGATCCGAGAATAGCTGCGGTCCTGGCAGTTGCAGAGGGTGGCAGCTGTATAATACTGCACCTGCTTCTGAGCCCGCACCATCACCGCGACACAACTGTACTGCGGTTTGCGGGAACACCTTCCCGACAGCGCCGTAAATATAGGGCGGTCGTCGGTAAGGGGTTAATTTCTAATGAAGAAACGCCTTAAGGGGTGTGGTTTACAAAATTGGGGTCACTACTTGGTGGTTTGTTTTATAGTTTCCCAAATGGGGTCACTTTTGGATGGTTTCTACTGATTTTCTCCCGCAGGGGCTTTGCATATTTGACATGTCGCCGCAAACCATTCCAGGAAAAATTTGAGCTCCAAAAGACAAATGGCACTCCTTCCTTACTAGGCCCTGCCGTGGGTCCAAATAGTAGTTTATCACAACATATGGGGTATTGCTGTACTCAAAAGAGTTCATGTAACAAATGTTGGGGTGCTTTTTCCTCCTTTATCTATTGTGAAAATGGAAAAATCTGAGCTAAAACGACATTTTATTAGAAAAACTGTAGATTTTCATTTTCACTGCCTAATTCCACTAAATTCAGCAAAAAACCTGTGAGGTCAAAATGCTCACTAGACCCCTCGATAAATTCCTTCAGGGGTGTAGTTTACCAAATAGGGTCACTTTTGGGGGGTTTCCACTGATTTGATCCCGCAGGGGCTTTGCAAATGCGACATGGCACCCGAAAACCATTCCAGCAAAACTTGAGCTCCAAAAGCCAAATGGTGCTTCTTCCATTCTAAGCCCTGCAGTGGGTCCAAAAACTAGTTTCTTACCACATATGGGGTATTGCCGTAATTGGGAGAAATGTCTTTTCAAATGTTGGGGTGCTTTTTATTCTTTATTCCATGTAAATAATGAAGATTTCTAAATTTTATTGGAAAAAATTCCTAATTCCACTAAGTTCAGCAAAAGACCTGTGGGGTTAAAATGCTCACTTTATAAATTCCTTGAGGGGTGTATTTTGCCAAATGGTGTCTTTTTGGGGGGGTTTCCACTGTTTTTTAGGCCACAAAACCTCTTCAAACCTGACATGGTGCCTAAAATATATTCTAATAAAATAGAGGCCCCAAAATTCACTAGGTGCTTCTGAGGCCTGTGTTTCAGTCCATTAGCACACTAGCGCCACATGTGGGATATTTCTAAAAACTGCAGAATCTGGGCAATAAATATGAAGTTCCGTTTCTCAGTTAACCCTTTCCCGACCTATGACGAAAATGAACGTCATGGTCGGCTGCTAGATCGCGCATCATGACGTTCATTTTCGTCAGTATTTCAAACTGTCACTCTGTGTAAACACATCAGTCTTGCCAGTCTTGCCAGTCAGCAATTAACCCCTTAAATGCGGCGACGGATTGCCGTCGCCGCATTTAAGTGGTTTGAAGTGACTGTGGGGGCTGTCGATGCTTTTTTGGCAATCGGAGGCTAGACAATGGCCTACGGGTTGCCATGTACAGAAGCCTCGGAGTAGTGGGACAAGTAAAAAAAGTAAAAATAAGTAATAAATGTTTTTTAAAAAAAAGTGTAAAAAGGAGTTATAAGTTATATAAACACAAAATGCTTTTTTTCCCTATAAGAAGACTTTTATTATAGGAAAAAAATGAACACGTTAAAAAAGTACACATATTTGGTATCACCGCATTCATAACTACTCCAACTATAAAACCATAATGTTATTTTTCCCGCATGATGAACACACCAAAAAAAATCTGTAAAAAACTACGACAGAATCGCAATTTTTTTGATTACCACCCCTCCCAAAATAAAGAATAAAAAGTGATCAAAAACTCGCATGTACCCAAAAATAGTACCAATAAAAACTTCAATCCGTCCCGCAAAAAACAAGCCCTTACACAGCTTTTTTGACTAAAAAATAAAAAATGATGGCTCTCAGAACATGGTGACACAGAAATTTTTTTTTTTTATAAATAAGTGATTTTATTGTGCAAACGCAAAAAAAAACAACTATATACATATGGTATCGCTGTAATCGTACCAACTCGCAGAATAAAGTAAAAATGTCATTTATAGCGTACGGTGAACGCCGCAAAAAAAAAACTAAAAAAACTGTGTCAGAATTCCTGGTTTTTGGTCAGGATTGCAAAAAAATTTAATAAAAAGTGATCAAAAAAATTGCATGTACCCAAAATGGTACCAATGAAAACTACAGATTGTCCCGCAACAAATAAGCCCTCACATGGCTCCGGTGGTGAAAAAATAAAAAAGTTCTGGCTTTCAGAATATGGCGATGCAAAATGTGCAGTGTTCCAAAAGCGGATAAGATCGGGCGCCATTTATCAGTGCGACACCGGCCATATATCTATGAAATATTATTTATTTACCCCATTATTATACCCTCTTATTATGCCCTGATGTACTCTACACAGCTTAGACATGCCCCCACAGTATAAACTGAAATACCAGTAAAACAACAAACAAAACTACTACCAAGCAAAATCTGCGCCGCTCCAAAAGCAAAATGGTGCTCCCTCCCTTCTGAGCCCTGCAGCGTGCCCAAGCAACAGTTTGCACCCACATATATGGCATCGCCATACCCGGCAGAACCCGCTTAACGGTTTATGAGGTATTTGTCTTCTGTGGCACAAACTGGGCACAACATATTATGCACTAAAATGGCATATCAGTGGAAAATTGCAATTTTCACTTTGAACCATCCGCTGTGCACTAACCCCTTTGTGCTCTATGACTTAATTGCCCGTCATGGTGCGGGGGTTGATGTATGGAGCCGGCTTACGTGCTGAGCCCGCTCCATACGCTGTGGGTGTCAGCTGTGTATTACACCCGGGACTAACGGACAGGTACAGCAATCGCTCTGTTACAGAAGCCTGTAAGAATAACAATATACTGCAATACATTAGTATTGCAGTGTATTGTACCAGCGATCCAATGATCGCTGGATCAAGTCCCCTAAGGGGATTAATAAAATGTGTAGAAGAATTAAAGTTATTAGTAGTGAGAATTTTTTATTTTTTTTAATTAAAAAAAAAAAAACTTTTTTCATTTTTCTTCTCAAGTAAGGTAAAAAAAAATTAACAAAATTGGTATCGCTAGGTCTGTAAAAGTCCGAACTATTACAATATACCATTATTTCATTCGCACGGTGAACACCTTAAAAAAATGTAATAATTGAAACCGCCAAAATCGCTATATTTTTTTTGTCACCTTAGCTCTAAAAAAAAAATGTAATACAACTTTTTATTCACTTTTATGTACCAAAAAATGGTACCAATAAAAACTACAGCTCCTCCCGCAAGAGATAAGCCCTCACATCACTCTATTGATGGAAAAAGAAAAAAGTTATGGCTCTTGGAAGGCGGGGAGTGAAAATCTAAAATAAGAAAGCAAAAAATAGATCAGTGCTGAAAAGGTTAATTCATGTCTAATGAAAAAAAGTATGACCACATATGGGGTATTTCCGTACTCGGGAGAAATTGCTTTATAAAAAATGTTTGTGTTTTTTTCCTCCTTTATCCCTTGTGAAAATGAGAAAATGCAACATTTTAGTGGAAAAAATTTTGATATTAATTTTCGCGCCCTAATTCTAATAAACTCTGCAAAAGACCCGTGGGGTCTAAATGCTCAATATACCTCTAGAAAAATTCCTTGAAGGTTTTTCCAAAATGGAGTCACTTTTGGTGGGTATCCACTGTTTTGGTCTCTCCAGTGCATTGCAAATGCGACATTGCACCAAAAACCATTCCAGCAAAATCAGAAATCCAAAATCCAAATGGCGCTCCTTCCCTTCTGAGCCCTGCTGTGGGTCCAAACAGCAGTTTATTACCACATATGGGGTATTGTCGTAATCGGGAAACATTGCTTTACAAATGTTGAGGTGCATTTTCTTCGTTATTCCTTCTAAATATAAAAAATTTCTATGTTTCAGAAAAAAAGTAGATTTTTATTTTTACAGACTAATTCCAATATATTTAGCAAAAAACCTGTGTGGTCAAAATGCTAACTATACCCCTAGATATATTCCTTGAGAGGTGTAGTTTTCTAAATGGGGCCGTTTATGGGTAGTTTCTATCGTTCTGGCAGCTCAAAGCCTCTCCAAATGTACAGTGGGGCCTAAAACATTTTCAAGCAAAATATGAGTCCTAAAAGCCTCCGGAAGCTCCCTTCCTTTTGGGCCCTGACGTGTGTCCATGCAACGCATTAGGGCCACAATGTGGGTATTTTTGAAAACAGGAGAAACAGATTTTGTGGTGTGTTTCTTCATTCTCATGGTCGCTTTACAAAGAAATCGGTCTTCAAACTGATACTTTTATGAAAAAAGTGAAATTATTATTTTTTTCACCTGCTATGTATTAAATTTAGCAAAAAACTGTGGGGTCAAAATACTTACTATACCCCTAGATATATACCTTAAGGGGTCTAATTTTCTAAATGGGGTCATTTGTGGGGGTTTCCATCATTCTGACACCTATGAGCCTCTGAAAACCTGGCTTGGTGCAGGAAAACAAAATGTACTTCAAAATTTATAAAATTATTATTCAATTTGTAAGTGTTTTAAATTGCTGAAAATGTATTTTATTTTTTAAAAAGTGCTGCCAAAATAGAGTAAAGAGATGGAAATATATATTTAATTTAAAAAATTGTACAGTATGTGTGTACATATGTGACATATTGCCGTTAAAAATAGGGAAAAATGTTAATTTTGACAACATTTCTTCCATTTTTCAATTTTTTTTTAATTAATTTCCACAAATTGTATGAGTCTACTTTTACCACTAAAATAAAGTACAACATGTGACGAAAAAACAATGTCAGAATTACTTGGATATTCAAAACTTTCACAGAGTTATTCTCTGATAAAGTCAGACATACCAGATTTCACAAATCTGGCTTGGTCATTAAGGTCCAAACTAGCTTGGTCATTAAGGGGTTAAAACCTTCTGTGTTACAGAAAAAATTAATTAAAACAGATTTTCTGCAAAAAAAAATAAATTTGTATATTTCACCTCCACTTCGGGTTAAGAAATTTTCACCTCCAAAAGGGTTAAGAAACTTTCTAAATGCTGTTCCGAATACTTTGAGGGGTGCAGTTTTTAAAATGGGGTGTTTTATAGGAGGTTTCTAATATATAAGGCCCTCAAAGCCACTTCAGAACTGAACCGATCCATGAAAAAGTAGCCTTATGAAATTTACTTGAAAATGTGAGAAATCGCTGCTTAACTTCTAAGCCTTGTAACGTCCTAGAAAAATAAAAGGATGTTCAAAAACGATGCAAACAAAGTAGACATGTGGGAAATGTTAACTAGTCACTATTTTGTGTGGTATTACTACTTGTTTTACATGTAGATACGTTTAAATTTAGAAAAATGCTAATTTTTTAAAATTTTCTCTACATTTTGGTATCTTTCACAAATAAGCACAGAATGTATCGACCAAATTTTACCGCTGACTTAAAGAATCGCTTGAAAAAAATAAAAGCATTTTAAAGTTATTATCACATAAAGTGACACGTCGGATTTGAAAAAAATGGCCTGGTCTATTAGCTGAAAACAAGCTGTGTCCTTAACCCGTTAGTGACCGCCCCATAGTGTTTTTATGGCGGCCACTAACGGGCTTTATACCGATGCAACTTTTTACGGCGCTCAGACGTAGCTGTGGGCTGGGGGCATCCCTGCTCGAACGGGTGAGATCGATATTAGTATAGAGCTCACCTCAATAGCGAGCGCCGCATCTGAGTTGTTATGGAGAGAGGGAGCTCCCTCTCATCCCACTGACACTCGGCGATAAGCTCGCCGAATGTCTGCGTCTCCGATGGCAACCGGGGTCCTAATAAAGGCCCCCAAGTCTGCCTGTAGTAAATGCCTGCTAGATCATGCCTCTGGCAGGTTTTACACAGACAGGCATAATACACTGCAATACAGAAGTATTGCAATGTATTATAAATGCGATCGGATAATCGCATATAGTGAAGTCCCCTAGTGGGACTGGTAAAAAAAAGTTTAATAAAAAGTGGAAAAAAAATGAAACACACACTTTTTCCCCTTACAAACGTTATTATTAAAAAACAAAATAAAGCAAAATAGTTACACATATTTGGTATCGCCTCGTCCGTAACGACCCCCAACTATAAACTTATTACATCATTTAACCCGCACGGTGAACACCGTAATTTTTTTTATAAAAAAACATGCAAAAATTGCTGTTTTCTTTGAATCCAGCCTTAAAAAAAAATGTGATAAAAAGTGATCATAAAGTCGCATCTACTCCAAAATGGTAGCGATATAAACGACAAATTGTCCGGCAAAAAAAAAGCCTCATACAACTGCATCGGTAAAAAAATAAAAAAGGTATGGCTCTTCAAATATGGAGACGCAAAAACAAATAATTTTGAAAATAAGTGTTTTCACTGTGTAAAAGTAGTAAAACAGACAAAATCTATATAAATTGGGTATCGCTGCAATCGGAAAAACCTGCTGAATAAAGTTATTGCATTATTTATACCACACGGTAAACGGCGTAAATTTAGGACGCAAAAAAGTGTGGCAACCTTTTTTTTTTTCTATCTCCCCCCCCTGAATAAAGTTAATAAAAGTTAATCAATAAATTCTATGTACCCCAAAATGGTGCTAACAAAAATCACAACTTGTCCCGCAAAAAACAAGACCTTATTCGGCTATGTCGACGCAAAAATAAAAAAGTTATAGCTCTATGAATGAAACGATTGAAAAATATAAAAAATGGCTTGGTCATTAAGGTCTAAAATAGGCTGGTCACTAAGGGGTTAAAATAATGTTTCCTTTTATCATTGTACTGAAGTACTACAGCTTTTTAATGAGTTAATATTTGTTAGGATGCTGACATGTCTTCCATTATTTTCTGAGTTACAAAGTCTAGTCAGAGACTAGTCTCAAAGTATCAAGTATTGCAATACTTATTTTTTATTTTCTTCGGTACGTCCTGATTTACCAAACAGTATTCAACAGAACACCAACATCAGGGTGTTTTTTTCCCCACATTTTATTTATAATTTAATAAAAGTTTAATTTTAAGAGGGGCTTACCCTGTTATTAGTAAATCCTACTTTTTGATCCAGCAGGGGATATATATGTAATTGAACTTGTATCGATCAGTTACTTGGTAACCAATACAAAGTCTAGTCAGCCACTAAAGATCCTTCACAAAAATCCAGAAAAGTAAAATAAAAAGTTTTCTAATAAATGAAATAACAGTGCGCGAATATCTTCAGTTACAGCTCAATGCTGCCGCCATGTGGTACGATGCTGTTATAGGCAGCAGCCTCCCTGACCACATTTTCTGGGTAGTGCCATTGATAAACGAATTCAGACAATTCCTATTTCAGATGTATAACAAAAATTTTTATTATTTTCTACACCAGATATCTTATCATCTTATGTCTCTGGCAGATAAAATGACAAGGAAAATACAATATATATTGTGAAGAAAACCAATATTTTTTTATGCAGGAAAACTTTTAGGCTACGTTCACTAGCGGAACAGTATGGACAAGTGGTGCACAATAGTTCATGGACATATGAGGCGATAAAGTAAAGAATTCCTGGGCTAGGGCACGACTTTGCTGGTATTCATCATTACTTAATAAGTATAAGGAATGACACCAGGACTGATCTTTTCTGCAGTCCTATTATAGGACTATACAGTATAGTAGCATCACTATGTAGGCACTTTATTAGTTAGACGATGGATTCTGCAGGATAAAGGTGCCCAGCTGTGCCCTCTACCATAGTGAGCTGGTTAATCATTCATGCGGAGATGCACAGTGCACTTTTGCTCTGCTATTTATTGGTGTGTGACCCTGGTTGGGCCTCTATTCACATTTACAATACCATGGAGACTCTTTTCCAATATATAAAGACTTCACCAACAGCAATTAACTATTCACTGACCAGACCACTTCTTCATATCTGTTTTCTTCTAGAGTGAAATCATTCTTAAATATGAACTATCTTTTGGAATTAACATTTTCTTTTATATACGGACAGGTACAGATTGGAACGTTGTTCAGTAAAGCGGAGTACATTCTACTTACTACACAGTGATGATCGCAGCGGAGACAAAATCAATTTTCTATTCTTAAAAAAAGATTGTTGTCAAGCTTGTTGGAAAACATCCCTAAGTGTATATTTACGCAAGCCTGTAGTGTGGCGCACACTCAAAAAAGTGCGGGGCTAAATGAAACGTGATTTTACAACAGCTTTGCAATAGGGTTTATGGCCGTGCACTTTACACAATGGTAAAATGTTATGCGGTTTTGCCGTGTGGCGCACTCCCAGCCCCGTAAATACGCCCTTAACACCGTAGCTGAGCTCCTATAATGGGGTGAGATCGAATCTTTTTCTTACATCGCCACACATTGTAAGAACTGCAACGAAGTATGATTGACTTGCATGGTTCTGTGTTGCAATACCAAAAGACAACGCTAAGGGGAGCTCTGCCCCTTCATTTTAAGGATCATTGGGAGAAGCAGTGGTTGGATCCTCACCGAAGAGACATTAAGGCTAAGTTCACACTTGCGTTGTATAATCTGTTACTCTGATCCGTTTTTAGATCGGAATAATGGTTAAAAAAACGGATCAGTTAAAAATCCCATTGAAATCAATAGGATTTTTAATTGCATCCGTTATGTTAGGCTGTGTTCACATAAGCGTTGCCCTTCAATTGAGGTGTTCCATCTGAGGTTTCCGCCGGGTTAACCCCTCAACTGAAAGGCAAACTAAAACCTTAGCTTCCGTTTCCCTCACCATTGAACTCAATGGTGATGGAACCCTAGCTAATGGTTTCCGTTTGTCACCGTTGTTTGCCTTTCTGTTGAGGGGTTAACCCGATGGAAACCTCCAACGGAACACCTCAATTGAAGGGCAACGCTGATGTGAACAGGCCCTTAGTCATCCGTTTTTTTGATAGAGATAAAAGTGAAGAGTGCAGGACTTTTACTCCATTCAAAAAAGGGATGTCTAACGGATGGGTTATTTTTATCATTGGTGTCAATGTAAAACGGATACAAACGGATTCTAATCCATTTGCATCCGTTATCTTGATTTCAATGGGGTTTTTAACGGATCCGTTTTTATCCTTATTCTGATCTAAAAACAGATCAGAGTAATGGATTATACAACGCAAGCGTGAACTTAGCCTTAGGATATATCATAAATTGTCTATACACGAGATGGCTGTTAGAAAACTGCACATTTGTCTGACCGCAATCTTTCCGGAATCCCCCAAAAACATGCACACTTGGATCCAACATGCCCGATCTTGTTGGATTGTCAAACAATCCTATCTAATATGTCTAGCTAGCTTTAGCGATAAGCCATAATGGTCTATTGTGCAGAAAACCCTTTTGATACATCATTACTACAGCATTTAAGTAAAGGGCAATATCGTCTAAAAATAAAATCCATATTTTGGCCTTAAAGTGGCATTCCCTTATACATAATCACATAAGGTAACCTAAAGTCAGCCACTTCAGTAAATAAATTCATTTTTCAATTCTGTAGTGTTCACCAGATATTCCTCTAGAGACATGGCTGAGTCAGTCTCTTTTGTCTTTCCACTCGTTGCCTAGTGTTGCGGACACTGTTGCGGTCCTGCAGTGGTGGACGCGCTTGCACACGGTTTTCCTTTTCCTCTAATGTAAATGGCTGAGGTCTCAAGATCTCACCTTCTGACGAATACGGATTAGCGCCCAGTCACCTCTCTCCAGCTGTACTCATATTTATGGACGGCTACAGGGCATGCACAGTAACCCTGGAGCCTTTATAGACACCTGTAGACAGCACGTAGCTACTGAGCCCTAATCGAGGCTTTAAAACGGTGCTTGTTCTATAGGCACTGTTTTCTCTATATGTACCAATATTTTTGGGGCAATTATCTGTAAGGGGGAGGGGAATTGGAACGGGGATGAATAGGTGGATAAAACTGGAGAGAGATAAACAAAGAATGCGGGGAGGACGATGGGGGATCGTCTCAACCACGTTTACCATGCCTAGTTAGGTAGCTAGCTAGCAGGTGTAAGGGGGCATTGCGCTGGCTCCCTTCCCCTGCTTGTGTGTCTAAAGCACCCAGGCCCAGCGACTCTGCAGCTACCTTTCGGCCTGGGCACTCCTTCCCTGCTCAGTGGTATAACTACCACTGTAGCAGCCATAGCGGCTGCTACAGGGCCCATGGCATGACGGGGCCCGTGCCGCCCGCAGGGATGGCCCCCCCATGTCCGGTGGCGCCACTAGCAGCCGCTATGGCTGCTACAGTGGTAGCGACGCCACATTCAATAGTATCTGAGTCCTCAGGACGAAGATACTACTGTGCACTATGGCAGAGCAGGAACAATTTCAGCACCTAGTAGAATCTATGCTACGACGAATTGCTGCGGATCTGAAGGCCAAAGGTCCAACGGGATACTAGATATTTGTCTCGTATAAAGTGGCCAATTAGTGTGTAAGCCTAATAGGCATACAGCCATGGCAGGCCTGGGGGACTTTGTTTGGCCCTAAGCTGCCATTGCGGCATTTAAGTGTTTAAACGGCCGGGATCTGAGTTTTCTCCGATCCCAGCCATTGCAGAGGGTGCCCAGTAGTCAGTAGCTGTGCCCGCAAAAATCAGAATGAATTTTTTACGCCAATTAGCCCCTGCAGAAGATGAACATGTATGTCATTCTGCATTAAACGGTTAAGGAACATTCGCCATTTTAATCTCAATTTATTTGGTTTTTGCTAAACAAACAAAAAATACTAAGAGACAATTCTTTTACATAAGGGAATTGCATGCATAGCTTTTCCTTAATATATGCTGCGTTTGCAATTACCTTTAGTAAAAGAATGGGGCCATATGGTAATTGCATGCACATCAATTGCTTCTATTACTAAGCAGGCAAAGTATTATACAATTTATATTAGAAAATATATCTCTGCTCTATGTCCAATTTACAGACAGGAGAGAAACATTGTATATTAGACAATCTCTCTTCTGTCTGTATATTAGGCCATCTCAATCTCCTCTCTGAGTATCAAGCAGTCTCTGCGCTCTGTCTAATATACAGCGAGACTCAAATATGAGCCACTAGATGGTGCTATTGCTATTAGTAATTTCATGGCTTCATTCATTGTAATACCTTGCAGCACAATAAATCAGAACATACCACAGTATGAAACATATTGCTCCTCACTGTATCTGAAAAAGACTGTTTTAAATTAAAGAAGACAGTTCAATATTGTTCTATGTGGCTATTAAAGATAGCAAACATTATGGCATATGAAAGTGTGTCAAAATGGACCTCGATTTCAACAAATATCATAACCATTTTTTAATTTAAGTACACTTTAACCACTTTTCCTGCGGGTATTTCAATTTAGGCTTTTACGTAAAACAAACAAAAACATAAGAAATGTATAGATTTGTTTTGTTTAGCGTGAATAAAAAAAAACATGAAGTCTATGACAGGTAATAAACTAGTCACAATAACTCATGATCAGAGCACCATTTACTGTGGGAGCTGCTCTTGGCACTGTGCGTGAATACATCATAAAGTAACAGTTGTGACTACAAGATCCTTCTGCTTCATTACCCAACACTTCCACCTCCATTACTTTTATAGGTTGTTCAGTAAAATGAATAACCAAAGCAGGGAAAAAAAGAAATAAGATTACTACAATTTATTTATATATTTCTAGTTTGCCTACAAGGCAAGTCCGGGCCTGCATGTGACGGAGGAACACCCTGATTAAGGATGACTTTCACTGAATACATAAATAGAGAGAAGTTGTGATTTATGATGATTTTAACAAATAATATTAGTTTAAAGGGTAACTAAACGTCCAAGCACTGAGACCCCCACCAATCGCTAAAATGAAGCAGCAGAAGCGCTCGTGTGAGTGCTGAGTCGCTTTGTTTCTGTTCGGCTTTTTCCGGAAAGCTGATGTATTGGAGTACGGGCTCATAGACTTTCTATTGAGCCCGTACACCGCTACACCGATTTCTGGAAAAAGCCAAACGGAAACTAAGTGGCTCAGCGCTTCTGCCGCTTCGTTTTAGCGATTGGTGGGAGTCTCAGTGCTTGGACCCCCACCAATTAAAGCTTCTAACATGTCACTATGACATGTAAGAAGTTTGTTGAACATTTAGTTACCCTTTAAAGCGTACATGTTGTTTCAAGTGACTCCTCAGAATAAACTGTGATTTGTGTGAACATCAGGATTAACACTATTTCTGACTTATATTCTGAATTTTTTTTTAGCAGTTTTCCCTCTTCCTAATTCTCAGTTTTCTCTAAACTAGCCTATCTGCTATTGTGTCTCTCATACATTGTACACATAGAGAATAGAAAATCGTGCTCCCTAATCTTTTTTAACACACCCTCAAAAGCAGCAGCATCATGGAGGACATCCCACAGCAGAAATGAGAAGTGTAGCTGTGAATTCAGCACTGGGGTCAGATATAACACTTAGTAGAAGCTGCAGCGCTGAATAGACTTGCATAGGCAGCATGTAACCTGATCCTAGAGTGAGCAGAGAATTGTCTTCGCTCAAGACAGATGTAGCAGTAAATTCAGAGTGGGTTTAGGAGGGGGGGGGGGGGGGAGACAGAAGACTGATAAGTGGAGAAAGAGGCTGTTTTCTGTACAAGATATATTACAACGTTTGTTATATTCACTTATACTACGGATTTCTGTAAAGTTTGTTGAAACCACAGTGCCTATTTAAAATTGATTCTGAATTGAATACAATAAGTTGGCATATCAATACTACAAGGTATAAGCATGGAGATATACCACTAATACTAGTTAAAGGGGTTTTCTATAATTCTTTTTTTTGCCTAATCAGTATATACACTAAATGGCCACTTTATTAGAGACACCCATCTAGTAGATCATTGGGCCTCCTTCGGCTTTCAGAACCGCAGCAATTTATATTGGCATAGATTCCACTACGTGTTGAAATTGTTCTGAAGGAACATTGGCCCATGTGAACGGGATAGCTTCTCGCAGCTGCAGCTAAAGTGTTCTTCAGCCATAGGGTAAACAGCTGCCATGAAGGGTCGGCCTCACCCAGGGTGTGCCAAGAAAACATTCCCCACTTCATTACTCCATCTACACCAGCCTGAACAGTTGACACCTGACTGATACGGTTCATAGATTCATGCTGCTTGCGGCAAACTCTGGCCCTCCCATCAGCATGGTGCAATAGAAATCTATACTGCTCAGTGATCCAATTTTTGAGCTCTTTTGTCCACTGGAATCTTGCCTTTCTAATTCCCTTAGACAGCAATGGCACCCGAACCGGTCCTCTGCTGTTATTTATTGCTCATTCCTACAGAGGGACGATGAGTTGTGCATGAAAACATTTTATTTGGAGCACCAGCATTGTATTTTTCATCATAGGGATCTGTTTAAGGCCTTAGCGAAGACTGATTGATGCCGCAATTAAGCTTATATATGTAAAGCTCTAAACTACCTCTGCGGGCATGCTGCACATGTTTTGGTCCTGCTATAATCTGGAGTGTATTTGGCGAGACGTTGTGACTATTATAGCTGAAGTTCCAGCGACTGTTGAGATGACTCCACATGTTTGTGCGTTGGGGTATGTGGAGGATCTAGCGACCATGGAGTCTGGAAAGATGGCGGTAGCTAAAATGTTATACATGCCGTGCAAATTAATAGCCCAACACTGTATACACACAACAAGAATTTGTTAACAAAATCAACTGGCTAGTAAATCTGGACAGGGGTATTTATAGAAAGAGTGAAAAACTGTCCAAGCTTGAAAAGGTTTGGGCTCCTTGGATTAATACACCTACTCTGTTCAACAGTTGTATGCACCAGAAGAAGAGGTCGGATCGACCTTGAAAAATGTGGTACGCTCATTAAATAATCTTTTAGTATTCACTAAAGTCTTTCTCATTCTGGTGGCGCCTGGTGGATCCTGAATTTTACTTTTGCTTAGTGTTTGCTTGTTATCCAAGTCACAATTATAGACCAATACAATTAACTAATTTAATTAAGCACATTAACTAAACATCCAAAGTGCAGGGAGAAAAAGTATGCAAACCTCTGTGTTAATGATTTCTCCAAGAGCTAATTGGAAAAAGGTTTTTCAGTTAAGGAGATGATATTGAATGTGTAGGTTTCACAGGTGCTTTGCCCATTAAATAGAGGCACACAAAGCCTGGTTACTGACAAATCTTTTCTTCTCGAGAAAGGTTGGTAAGTGTGAACCATGCCTCGAGGCAAATAACTTTCAGAAGATCTCAGAAGACATGTTATAGGGATGAATGAGGCTGGAAAAGGCTTTTTTAGCTCAAATGCGCAATGCTATGTTTGGAGGAAAAAGAACACTGCATGCCAACACCTCATCCCAACTGTGCAGCGTGGTGGAGGAAGACAAAACATAGATATTTGTGGTCTGTAATATAATTTTAAGAAATCTAATTAAAAGTTATATTTTATATGAGTCACTTATGTTGTTTGGTCATATGCATGTCTGAGTGACAGTGGCTTCCTTGCAGCTTTGGTATACCGTAAAATGTGGAGGGAACATCAAGGTTTGGGGCTGCTTTGCTACCTCAGGGCCTGGACACCTTGGGATCATTGAGGGAACAATGAATTCCAAAGCGTATCATAACATTTTACAGGAGAATGGAAGGGCAGCAGTCCATGACCTCAAGCTGAAGAGACAAGAATAGGTGCAATTAGGGTTTTATTTTACACTGTCCTGCTGTTCTTTTCAGGTCCTGGAAAACCCATTTGACCCTATCAAGATACTGTGGCATGACCTGAAGAGGACTGTGCCCACAAGACATCCCAGAAATATTGAGGAACTGAAACACATTTGCAGGGAGAAATGGTCTAAAATTCCTCCTCAATGTTGTGCAAATCTTATCTGCAGCTACAAGAAATGTTTGGTGGAGGTGATTACTGCTAAAGCTGAATCTACAGGTCATCCAATTCCAGTGCTCGGCAGTTTCCATCCGTGCCATAGACGTTAAATGGAGCAGCAAGGAGAATGTCCAACCACCGCTCCATTGAAGTCCTCCTTGCTACGGGCTTGTGGCTGGGGGAAACAGACCATCAGTGGGGGCCAGTGGATAAGTGATAACTTGCAACTGGAATACCCCTTTAAATATTTGTGTATGCAAGAGATTATTATCTCTTTATCAGAAAAACTGATCGCTAACCACCATAAAGACATATTAAGAAATTAATCAATACAGAATTTTTGTACCTACTTAAAAATATTGTTTTCCAGGACAAATATTAAGTTGAAGACCAGCTGTGTTGCAGAATATAGCAGTTACCAACTCAAGAACAAAGACTAAAAGACCAAGATTTTACCTGCACTGGTCGCCCATCTTCTTGTCCAATCATATTTCTCCACTCAAGCAGGGAACGTTGAATACTTTCAAGTCCAGTCTCCCACAGCCTAACGCTGCCTCCCATATCCACGGTAACAACTCCTCTGCTTCCCATTGTTGCCAGCAAAACATCGCTGTCAGTTATTTTAGACAACCATGATGTATAGGGAGACACGGACGACGCTCTGTAAGACAGATCATTACCATTAACATCTATAGTATTTACAAGATAGCATGTAATGTTCGTTATGGAGAAGACCTTATCATGAAGAACATCTTAGCAGTCTACACTTTCTTGTTGTGTAAATCCAAAGAACACATCATTGTCCCAGTAATACATTATCGGCACATTCATTGGATTGTGGGTCACGTCGATATTTGTGAACCAATGCTTTGTGATCCAACAACTCACTGCTTTGGGCGCCCGTTCAGGAACCAAGACACTGTTGGCAAGTATGTAGAAGACATGTAGTAGACACTTCAAGTAGCATTAACACTGCATTCCTTATACTTTGAGTTGTAAGATATTATGATCTGTTTATATTTAATATTTGGACACATGTTCTGATAATATCAGATACCATAATAGTTGGACAAGCATGCTGCATGTTAGGATAATATTTCCATTATATTGGTAAATATAACTGCAGAAAAAAGTAAATAAAATGGGAGGATATTTTTATAAAAACTTTTTGATATGGGGTATATCTGAACATAAGTTAGAGAACGGTTATTTAATGGAATAAAAAACCCATAATAGGATGTTTAGTGTGTCCTATACATGCCCACGCTACATGGCCTGTACTCTATACCATTCTTAAATAGGACCACTCTGCTGCCTCTATACATCCTGCATCTCAACATGCAGAACATAATATCTTAACACTGAACGTATGGCATCTGTCATGCTTTACACCATGACTTTAAACTCTTCACACGTCTTTAGTCTTGCCTCTCATCACAGCATCGCTATCTTGTACTGTAATAAGATAGGCCTAAGTTCTTTGAATGTTATTGTTTCAAAAGCAGCTACTACAAATATTTTTTACTGTACTTCGTGAAAAGCAGCTACTTATACTGATTTTTTTAAGGCAATCACGGTCTTAAAAAAAAAACGCATTCTAAAAAATGTGCCAAAATTGCACTGTATGAACAAGGTCTTAAATAATTTTGCAAGTTTAGTATTTCACAGATTTTTTTCCCATTTGTTTGCTTTACGTAATATAATACCAAATAGGTAAGAAAACTGCTGTAAGTTAGGCTGGGTTCACACGACCACATTAACGTCCGTAATGGACGGACGTATTTCGGCCGGAAGTCCCGGACCGAACTCAGTGCAGGGAGCCGGGCTCCTAGCATCATAGTTATGTACGATGCTAGGAGTCCCTGCCTCTCCGTGAAACTACTGTCCCGTACTGAAAACATGATTACAGTACGGGACAGTTGTCCTGCAGAGAGGCAGTGACTCCTAGCATCGTACATAACTATGATGCTAGGAGCCCGGCTCCCTGCACTGAGTTCTGTCCGGGACTTCCAGACGAAATACGTCCGTCCATTACGGACGTTAATGTGGTCGTGTGAACCCAGCCTTACAAATGAAGCTACAGCTGCAGACAGGGCAGAATTCTCTATTGCCCAACAGTGCCACTAATCTGCTTTTCTAACCTGCACTAGAATATGACAGCTGGAATGTGATTGGTTGCCTGCTGACATGGTTGGCTGCTGAACCCCCACTGACACCACAGAAAATAGAGACCATACATAGCGCTGCATGCACCGGACACTGTAGATCGGCTTTTGAAAAGCGGACACCGCGAAATGTAGGGGGTGTCCAGTAAGTGTCAGCTCATGTGGCAATGGATTATGTTCTGTTATTTTCATTAGTTTAATGAAACATCATATATTTTATATCATAGTGATGATATAGGAGATAAGGACAAGTGCACACAATTTCTCTTGTTCATAAAGACATGTCTCCTGGTTAGAGATGAAGCTTGACAAGAAACCAATGGCTTCAGGGTGTAAACTAGAGAAAGCACATTTATAAGAGCCTGTCAAGTGTACTTGTCTTACTCAGGGGAAGATGATGTTCAGACAAAGATTTGGGTCACTCCAGGAAAAAGCAATTTGGTGCTACACTAACAGTGAGGCATTCATCACGTAGGTAATAATTCAACGCTATGGTAGAGATCATTACTATGTGGGCGAGAAAACAGATCAGGACTTGTTTATCTGCGCTCAGAAAAGATTGATCAATCACTAAATTTAACAGCACCCAAGCGCAGATAGCTTTCCACTGGAGCGCAGTTCAGATCTCACATGAAATAGGAACTAATCTGCTAAACATTGCTATAATTAATAATGTTAATAATGTTCAAAGATTTAAAGCAAAAAAAAAGGCTGAACATGCTGGGAAACAAAGGTATTATCCGGGTTATTTAAATTGATGGCCGATACTTAGGATATGCCAACAATATTAGATCGGTGGGGGTCTGACTGTCGGCACCCCCGCCGATCAACTGTTTGAAGGAGCCAGGCCGCTCAAACGAGAGGAGAGCCATGTAAACAATGAAGAGGATGTGGCGGTCATGCAAACACAACGGCCTCTTCAAACTGTTGATCGGCGGGGGTGCCGACAGTCTGACTGTTAATGGCCCCACGGTTTTGAAGGTAAAACTGCTGTGTACCTGCAAAACCGTGCGGCCAATAACAGTCTGTCTGAATACCCTGCCCACCACATGCGGCCGTGGTTTGCGGACGCCCCTACGTTAGACCGTACCCTTAGGGTATGATCCTATGTAACGGAGTCCACATGAGCGTAGTTTCGGCCACATATGGATGCCTTTACATGGAACCGTACCCTAAATATTTGGCGAACCTGTAGTTGTAGTGCTGTGGTAGAAGGTCCTAAATCTGATTTCCTCTATTTTCAATACACAATTTCCCCTTCAATCCTCTACCATGCTCCTTAGTAATAATGTCCCAAGTGTAAACGTAAAAACCTGATCCAATATAAAACCATGGTTACTAGTGTACATAGTAGACAAACAAACAGTGGAGAACTACCACCCTTTAGTATTATATTGTAAGGCAAAGGATTAACCATATCCTGAAATTAACTGTACTCAGATACTATGGATCAATTTACTATAGCCTTGGAGACCTGGTAAGCCCATGAGACCCCTCCTACAGGTGGTTTTCTGACTTTCTACCTGAACATGGCTTGACATATTACCCCCACAATATATTATTGTTTTAAATATTATATTTCGCTTGTTATCCCCACTGTTTGCACTATTTTTGTGTTTGCATTATCTCAGCTCACAATAACATTGATCACATTTAAAGAGACTCTGTCACCACATTATAAGTGTCCTATCGCCTACATAAGGAGATCGGTGCTATAATGTAGATGACAGCAGTGCTTTTTATTTAAAAAAACGATCTATTTCACCATGTTATTAGCGATTTTAGCTTTATGCTAATGAGTTTATCAATGGACAACTGGACATGTTTTACTATTGACCAAGTGGGCGTTGTACAAAGGAGTGTATGACGCTGACCAATCAGTGACCAATCGGCGTCATACACTGCTCTCCATTCATTTCCTCAGTGCATAGGGATCCTTTTAGATCAGTACGTGCTGTCTTATACTAACACATTAACGATACTGAAGTGTTTAGATAGTGAATAGACATTCCACGGGATGACTATTCACAATCCCGGCACTTCGTTAACGTGGTAGCTACAGCAGAGCAAGAATAATCTCGTTGTAACCTCAAGAATTGTAATCTGCACACCTTGATTGTGTTAAAAAATAATCTTTTTATTTGTTTATATCTCAGGATAAATGCCAGAGGCTTTGCGTGCAACGTCAACGTTTCGGTCGTGAGACCTTCGTTGGGCACTGAGCCGTACTGGGGACTCGATCTGCGTGAATTTTTGTTGGTAGTAGCGCTGCTATCAATTGGATATGGCGGCTGACCGCTCTTATCGGCGCCTTGGACCCTATCTCGAACACCCGAAGATACCGGTGCTGTCTGAACACAACCTCGTTGTAACCTGTCATCTACAGCGTAATCTCACGAGATTACGCTTGCTCTGCTGTAACTACCACAGAAACATTAACGAAGTGCAGAGATTGTGAATAGACATACCGTGGAATGTCTATTCACTGTCTAAACACTTCAGTATCGTTAATGTGTTAGTATAAGACAGCACATACTGATCTAAAGGATCCCTATGCGCTGAGGAAATGAATGGAGAGAAGTGTATGACCCTGATTGGTCAGCGTCATACACTCCTCTGTACAACGCCCACTTGGTCAATAGTAAAACACGCCCAATTGTCCATTGAGAAACTCATTAGCATAAAGCTAAAATCGCTAATAACATGGTGAAAATAGATAGTTTTTTTTAAATAAAAAGCACTGCTGCCATCTACATTATAGCGCCCATCTCCTTATGTAGGAGATAGGACACTTATAAATGTGGTGACAGAGCCTCTTTAAATAAACTTAGATGCGATTGATATTATTGTGATCCTGTGTTAGAGACACACGGGACACACTCTGCCTAGCCATCAGTTCTGCTGAACTGACGGATTTGGCTAATAGCGAACGATACAGCTTGTATCTATAGATGTACATAGAAGCTGTATCGGGAAAAACTGAAGAAAAGTTTTTATAAAAGTCAATTCAAAAATATTTTAGAGTTACCTAAACATTTAAAAAAAACAAAAAAACTTTCAAAAGTGTACATAGCCTTTAAGTTAGCCTATTAGAGTAAGTTATCATTTCTTCCTTGAGATTTCTGTTGCCCCCTTGAACTAAAATATATGTAATATATCAGGAGTGTAAACCAGGGCTGTGGAGTCAGAAAGTCAGTTTTCGGTTGAGTCAGTAGAAATGCTCTGACTTGAAATTAAAAATAATATATTATTCATGTTGTATTAATGTATTAAATGCATTGCGTGTTGCATATTTACTCATGGGAGTTTAGAAAAGTTTTTTGTTCAGAAATTGTATTCCAATAAATGGATTTTATGTTCTATCTAAGTAGCCTGATTATTTACATGATGTGATGAAGAGCCTGATGTTACCAATAAAATACAGTAAATGTATTAGTAATTATTATACATGAGCCATTTATGAAAGAGCTGGTATCAAACTGTGGAAAATGTCGGAGGTTTGGCTTACCAACTCCACAGCCCTGGTATAAATGATCTCACCAACATCCAATAAATGGCTGAATAAGAACACAGACTGTGTTCGAAACGCGTAGGCTTCCTTATTTTGCCATCTGAGACCACCTTGTACTGCGTTCTCCCTCCCGTGTTTTAATATTTGATTGTTCATTTCAATAAAGTGGAAACATTGATTTCCTTTTATCCATTATACTTCGCTGGATCCTACCTTCTCTTCTTCCATATTGTCTGCCGTGTGCCGTCACGGAGATCCGGGCGAGACCTGAATACAGGACGCAGAGCTGGTCTTCTTTATTGATTATACTTTATGAGAATAGACTTTTAAAAATGGTAAGCCAAAAACAGGACAAATGCGGGAACCTGGAACGCTAATATAATGCTATATTATTGCATATCTTTACTTATCTTCTCAAATTGCAAACCATCATATAATATCAATTAAAGGAATCAGTGGAGTTGAAACGCGCGTCGGGTGGTAGTTCCCCACTTTACACTTCTACTTTGGTCTGTATGCTATTCTTTATTCTTTATTTATGTCCATTTTGTGATTGTTGCTCTTTCAGGATAGGAGATGGATCATTTTATTGATATTATAAGTTGATTGGCAAAGTAAGAATAAGAGTAAAGATATGCGATAATATAGAGTTCCAGGTTCCCGTATTTCTCCCGATTTTTGGCTTACTTTTTTAACATGTCTGTTTTTATAAAGTATAATCAAGATGATGTTTTATGAAAGTTGGTGTGGTTGTTTATACCCCTGATATACATAGGTGAAGTATTTGCTGGTGTTGGAGGTACAGACTGATTGTTAAGTTCTGGAAGCAAATTCGGAGTCCAGTGACTAAAACAGTCTGGATGGTGGGAGATCATCACTGGAATGTATAGACTAATTACGGCGGCACTTCAGAGACTGTGCACGCGCGATCGCGTGCACACAGCTCTATGCCCTGGCTGTTGCGAACAGCCATGGGCACTGGGTAGAATGTCAGGGGCCAATCTTTTGGCCCCTGAACATGTGATCGCTGTGACAACCAATCACAGCGATCACATGCATTTCTACGTATAAAACAGTGTGCACACGATCGCGTGCACACAGCCCTGTGCCCACGCTGTTACCAACAGCTCTGGGCACTGGGCAGAGTATCAGGGACCAATCTGATGGTCCCTGAACATGTGGTCGCTGTGAAAACCTATCACAGCGACCACATTTGTTTTATTTTTACTTTTCTGGCAGTAAATCTCCTGCCTCTTTTCTTCTCCTCAAACATTGTTTCAGTTTGAGGAGAAGAAGAGACTCGAGAGAATTGCTGCCAGAAGATTACAGTTACAGTTACACAAAAAATACAGTTACACTCTAAAACATTCTCTGTATAGATAGATTTCTATCTATCTATACAATCTATCCATCTATCTTTTTTTCTATCTATCTACCTTTCTTTCTTTTATTCTATTAGAATAGGCAGGTAGGGAGTATATAATTATATATATATCCACATATATATAATATATATAGCAATAGCGGTTTATTTTTTTGTTAGCGGTAGTGTAGATCTATATACCAGTTAGTTTGTGTGTTTTACTAAAATTAAAAAAAAATTGGTTTAGTTAGTGTTAGTGACGTTATGGCGAGGAAGTTGTTTAGCGCCGAGGAGGCATACGCCATGCTGTGGTCTGAGTCGGAGACCGCATCAGAGATGGCGTCAGAGATGGAACCTGTTTTGGGCAGTGACGATGACAGTGTCACTTCAGGTTCATCTTCAGGGGACGTTGTCCCTGATGCAGTTGAAACTGCAGAACATGAAAGCGCAGGGCCAAGTAGCGCTGTAGCACGGGACAGCCTGGTCCCTCCAGTCCAGGCTCTTGTATGGGCACCTGCCCCATCTTTTGGGCCTAGAATCCACGGATTTACTGCCAATCTTGGCATAACCGTGGACAATACAAATTTTGTCCAAATGGATTACTTCCATTTATTTATAACGGACGACATCCTAAATCAGATTGTCCACGAAACAAATTTATATGCCACTCAATATATAAGGCAGAAACCTTCATCCACCCATGCCAGAGATTGGACGCCCACCAATTTGCAGGAATTAAAAATTTTTTTGGGGCTCACCCTAAATATGGGTATTGTCAAAAAGCCCTCCATTAGGTCTTACTGGTCAACAAGACCCGCCCAAGCCACCCCAGTATATTCTTCAGTAATTCCCAGGTCTCGTTATGAGACAATAATCAGGTTCCTCCACTTCAACGACAACGCACAGGCCCCCCCAAGTACCGATGCAAACCGGGATCGGTTGTTCAAAATAAGACCGCTAATAAATTCCCTGAATAATTTATTTCTGCAACTCTACACCCCTGAGCAGAATGTAAGTGTGGACGAATCCCTCCTCAACTTCCATGGCAGACTTAGCTTTCGCCAATATCTACCTTCCAAAACGGCAAGATATGGCGTTAAGCTTTATAAACTGTGCGAAAGCGGGTCAGGATATACCACCGCCTTCAGGATTTATGAAGGGCGGGACCGCTCAATAAATGTTCCTGGATGCCCCCCTGATCTTTCCACCAGCAGCAAAATTGTGTGGGAGATAATGCAGCCTCTGCTTCACAAGGGGTACCACCTGTACTGCGACAATTTTTATTCCAGTGTGCCCCTGTTTAGGCATTTGCCTGCTGCAAGGACTGGGGCATGTGGTACCATGCGCAAAAACCGAATTGGTTTTCCACAGCAATTAGTGGGGAAGCGCATGGTAAAGGGGGACTCCTGTGCTTATGCATCTGAGGAATTGCTGGTGGTCAAGTTCAGGGATCGCAAAGACATGTATGTGCTAAGCACGATTCATACCGCAGGAACAGTGGCAGTGAGGGAAAGAGGGGCAACATCGGACAAGCACAAACCAGTGAGCGTGTCCGAATATAACAAGTACATGGGGGGGGGGGGTGGATTTAAGCAACCAGGTTTTACAGCCCCTATTTAGTAAAGCGAAAAACAAAAAACCTGGTACAAAAAAGTGGCCATTTATTTGTTACAGGTGGCCATCCACAACTCATTTGTGCTCTACAAAAAAAACAGAGGCAGAGACAAATACCTGGATTTCCAGGAGAAAATGATTGAAGGCCTCATTTTTGATGTTCAGGACATCAGAGAATGCCCCCAGTCTGAGGATATCACGCGACTGACTGAAAGACACTTCATCAGTCAGATTCCCCCAACACCAACCAGAAGCAACCCCCAGAAAAAGTGCCGCGTCTGCAGAAAAGACGGGCACCGCAAAGATTCCCGATATTTCTGTCCCTCATGTCCCTCGCAACCAGGCCTGTGCATTGAGCCATGTTTTAAAAAATACCACACTGTTCTGCATTATTAGATTTTAGTTAATTTGTTGAAAATATATTTGTCCTACATTACTTTTTTATTTTTCCCCTGATTTTACTCCAAGGGTGAGGGAGGGAATGGGTGGGGGGTGGATGTCATGTTTGCATGTTTTCTAAAGTTCATCTGCTGGATAGCTCCATTTGCATAAACCTGCAATTTCTTATTTTAGAAAACCGCAAAAAATAAATTCCCATTATACCCCTAGATGAATATTTTGGGATTTCTGCTTCAAGAGCAGATATTTTGGAAGTGTTATAGAAACTCTGTTGAGTTTTGTAAAACCAGCTTTGAAAAAAAGCGATTTGTGAAATAAGCTTCTTCTATCGTCCGCCCTCCTACATCTCTATGTGATAAGGCCCACATATTTGGTATCCCCATGCACAGGAGAAGTGGCAGAATTTGAAAGGAGATTAATTTGGGCCGTGGTCTAAACTGTGTGTGAAATATAAACTGACGCATTTGCTAAAAAATTGCTAATTTTATTTTGATCCATCTTATTCAAGAAACTTTCAGAAGAAAACTGGACTGTCTAAAAATATGATAAACCCCTTGAAGGAAACCTTGTGGGGTCTACTTGTGTGAATGAAGTCATTCATGGGGTGTTTATAATGTTTCAGCAGCATTAGGCCCCCCAGGAAACAGTATGCGGCTATAAAGTCAAGTGCAGAATTCCTGGACCGAAAAGGCCAAAAAGCCTCCTTTTATGCCAAGCCCTGGCACATGCCCGCACAGTGAATAAGGCACACATATTTGGTATCCCCATGCACGGGAGAAGTGGAAGAATGTGAAAGGAGATTAATTTTGGCCGTGGTCTATACCGTGTGTGAAAAAAGCTAGTATAAACTGATGCATTTGCTAAAAAAGCGCTGATTTTATTTTGTTCCATCTTATTCAAGAAACTTTCAGAAGAAAACTGGACTTGCTAAAAATATGATAAACCCCTTGAAGGAAACCTTGTGGGGTCTACTTGTGTGAATGACGTCATTTATGGGGTGTTTCCAATGTTTCAGCAGCATTACGCCCCCCAGAAAACAGTATGCGGGTATAAAATCAAATGCAGAATTCCTGGACCGAAAAGGCCAAAAAGCCTCCTTTTATGCCAAGCCCTGGCACATGCCCGCACAGTGAATAAAGCACACATATTTGGTATCCCCATGCACGGGAGAAGTGGAAGAATGTGAAAGGAGATGAATTTTGTCCGTGGTCTATACCGTGTGTGAAAAATGTTAGCATAAACTGACGCATTTGCTAAAAAAAAAGCTAATTTTATTTTGTTCCATCTTATTCAAGAAACTTTCAGAAGAAAACTGGACTGTCTAAAAATATGATAAACCCCTTGAAGGAAACCTTGTGGGGTCTACTTGTGTGAATGAAGTCATTTATGGGGTGTTTCCAATGTTTCAGCAGCATTAGGCCCTCCAGAAAACAGTATGCGGCTATAAAACCAAATGCTAAATTCCTGGACCGAAAAGGCCAAAAAGCCTCCTTTTATGCCAAGCCCTGGCACATCCCCGCACAGTGAATAAGGCACACATATTTGGTATCCCCATGCACGGGAGAAGTAGAAGAACGTGAAAGGAGATGAATTTTGTCCGTGGTCTATACTGTGTGTGAAAAATGCTGGCATAAACTGACACAATTGCTAAAAAAGCGCTGATTTTCTTTTGTTCCATCTTATTCAAGAAACTTTCAGAAGAAAACTGGACTTTCTAAAAATATGATAAACCCCTTGAAGGAATCCTTGTGGGGTCTTACTTGTGTGAATGAAGTAATTTATGGGGTGTTTCTAATGTTTCAGCAGCATTACACCCCCCAGAAAACAGTATGCGGCTATAAAATCAAATGCAAAATTCCTGGACCGAAAAGGCCAAAAAGCCTCCTTTTATGCCAAGCCCTGGCACATGCCCGCACAGTGAATAAGGCACACATATTTGGTATCCCCATGCACGGGAGAAGTGGAAGAATGTGAAAGGAGATTAATTTTGTCCGTGGTCCATACTGTGTGTGAAAAATGCTAGCATAAACTGACGCAATTGCTAAATTCTTGCATTTTTTTCCAATTTTGCCCACTTTAGAGAAAAAAATAAAAATTATATATACTGACAAATGCCACTAAAACAAAGCCCTATCTGTCCTTTAAAAAGAGTGTAAAATTCAAAGATGAACTTTATTCACCTGCAGAGTTATAGTCATCTAAAGAAACGCATAGCAAAATTGTAAAATTTGCTCTGGTCATTTAGCTGTAAAACAGCCTAGTCCTTAACCGGTTAAACTAATACAGACCGAGACCTCCTAAATACAGACCCCAGATCAAACACCTTGAATACAGACCCCAGACCAGACCCACTAAACTAATACAGACCGCCTAAATACATTCCGCCTAAATACAGACACCAGACCTCCTAAATACAGACCCCAGACCAGACCACCTAAATGCAGACCCCCTAAACACAGACCCCTTAAACAGATCCATGATACCCTTATACTTACCTAGCAGCTCACCTCACCTTCTTCTCTCTTGCTGCTGTTGTAGGACCTGCGGTCATGTGACCAGCAGGTCTCTAATGAGTAATGAGAACTGCAGACATAAGGTCGTGTGACCTCTTGGGCCCCAGGTAGCCGCCCAAAAAGCCCAATGATGATCCGGCATTGGGTATAGTGATAAGGTATATTTACAGAGGGACATTTTCTGCCGGTTAAATGAGCACCAAACTAAAAATACAGCATGTCTATCGGCACTTATTTGCTCCATTCAAATTAAGCAATGATTGGAAATATAAGGACAAAGATAATTAATCATTCGTCCCCATACATTTTGCATCTCGTCGACAGCACATTCCCTGTTTACATAGCGAGATGTGCTGTCGACTAGTGACCATATTTCTGGCAGTAATAAAAAACTGATCAGCCGATGAATGAGCGCTTGTTCGTTTATTGGCTGATCGGTGTCCTGTTAACACAGGGCAAGAAAGAAAGGTTGGTCCGAATATTCGTTCACCCGATGATTGGCCCGTGTAATAGAGTCTTTGATGTTCTCCTTTTTATAGGCCTAGATCAGTACAATAGAGCTGTCAATAAATCCGCCACCCTCTAAAAATAATGAGATGATTCTGCTCATCTTGTCCTAGTCTCTACAGCCATGCAAGTGAGAACATAAAACGGAAGCATCAGCCTATTGTGTCTGTTTTATGGCCAGTGTAAAAACGAGACTAATTCAAGATTTATTTTTTGTATGAATATTCAAATAAAAACTTTTTTTAAAATAAATATTTAGTCAAATAAATCCTGTTTTAAATATGTAATATTTTGATGATACATGTTGCCATTGTGATATCTATTGATACACTAGAATATAAATGACAAAAGTCTTACCTTGGAACAGGAATATACTTTAGCTTCTTTGAATTAAGATCTGTAACTTCTAAGAAAGAAGACGCAATTGGAGGAAGTGTATCTACAATAAAAAAAGAAATAGTATAACAGTAATAGTGCAGATGAATGTAAAACCTTTTTACTTCATAAAAACAAAATGCAAACTATTTGCCCACAAAACGAAATCTTAAAGAAATCCATTTAAGTGGAAATAATAAATCTGATAATAAAGTCATAAAAAAGTAAAATAGGACGTTTGCATTACACCAGCTAAAAAGCCTAATAGTAGTGCAATGTATATAATTTCTGACATTCCTTCAGTCTTCTTGACGTACATTGATTTATTTATAGACTATTGCTACACTATAAATGCTCCTTCACATCAAAGAAAAATAAAAATTCCACATAGAACTTTTAATAGACTCAAAGGAAACAAATAACTTTAAATTCAATGTCATATAAATGATAGATTCAATGTACGCTATAAAGTAACAATAATACTGGCACAGACGAACATTCTCTAAGCACTGTTACCTAAAGAAAATAATAGGGGTCATCTATGGAAGTGACAATGTAATGAAATGGAACAAGTCAAAAAACAAAAGCCCAATGACACTATCCCAATTTATAAGAACACTTCTTTATGCTTCTGAGATTATAGATGTAAAAGGAGCAGGATTTTCATTGTCCAACTTTGCTCCAATATTTGTAAAATATTGCAAGTCACTGACACCTCTGAGCGGTCATATGGAATATATCTCCGTAAATATTACAGAGTAATTATCTACTGAAATTAAATTTGAGACTTATTGTCCATAAAACACAAGTTATATTCATAAATGTGTCAGTCAGCAAACCCTAAGGAGCAGCAAATTTAGAAACCAAACAGGTTACGACATTTCTCTGTAGCACTTTTAAATGGGCTATGGCATAAACACATTGTTAGAGAAAAGAGCATTTTCTAAAGGAAAAAAAAAATCTTCCCTCCATCGCCTTCTTTCCCCGCTGCTCCACTAGCCCCGCCCACCCCTAGTCCCGGTTCCTTTCATGACGAGCGTCACAGTACCAGCCCCTAGTGGCAGCGTGATTTGGCGAGGATATAAACACACAGGAGGAGGAGACTCCTCAGGGTTACGTGGGGCTGTGTTGGAGCTTTATCAAATTGGAAGAAACAAAAGGATTTTAGGGGGACACATGACAGTGTTCCAAATCTAAGAAAGGGGCCATTAGAAAGAAGAAGAATACTAGCAAGTTACATTATATACTATTACAAAATGAATGTAAGATGATTGAATGTCACAGAATAAGCTCTTCAATGTTTTCTATCACCGCATTCCAAAAGACATAATTTTTTATTTTTCCATCAACACAGCCGTATGAGCGCTTCTGCTGGATGAGTTATATTTTGCAATGACACCATTTCAGGGTACTTGTAATGTATTGAATTACTTTTATTAATTTTTTAGGGATGTTTGGCTCAGGAATTCCGCCATTGTTTTTTGGGGTTTATTTTTACTGCATTCACCGGGCAGTAAAAATGACATGTTAATGGAAAAAAAATGGAAGGTTACTGCTGACATCATCTGCTGACTGACTCCTGAGCCATACATTTACGCCGCTGTGTCGTAAGTACATCCAACTAGCGCTGTAAATCTGCGGTGGGGGAATGGATTTTATTATATAAGATACAATATGGTAAACCAAAACAGAAAAAAAATCTTCCGTTTTTTTTTTCTTGATATTTTACCAGAAATAAACTGGTTGCATATGGGGTATAAGGAATAATGTGACTGCAGCAAAAGCTGCTTCACAGTTAATAAATGAGTCACACAACCAGAAATATGCCTCCTACTTCTGACATTCTTCATGCACACTATGCAAAATGGATTTGTCACCTCACATTCACACTGTTCATGAATGCACTAAAATAAGAAACGCTAAATGACACTGGATTCTTGTTTCATTAGCCCAATTCAGACCATGTAAGAAATAAAAAGACAAATTACCTGCACTGTGGCGTACAAAACTACCAGCAACACAAACATTCTCAATGGGACTGACGGAGATAACCGAGCATTGTACTCTGCTATTTCCGTCAGTCCGATGGTCAATGAATGGAGCGATAGAGTGCATGCCTGACAATGGCTCAATTCAATTGGAGAACATGGGCCCCTCGTTCTCATGATTGCTGGGGGTCCTAATGGTCTGACCCGCAGCGATTATACATTTATCACCTATCCTGTGCCATCACCACAGACATGTAACTGAATATCTTTATTTGTGAGATTCAGTTCTGCCTGTCATGCCACAACTGCCCAGCACCTACCAGCTTTATAAGAGATCAGATGAAATGAACTTCTTCAGTGCGACAAGATTTTCTGATCTCTGATCAAGCTGCCAGACACTTGTCACATATTCATCTGAGATTATATCAGCCTGTCGATGCAAATTCAGACCAACTGAGTTGAGGAAAGGATAACCCCAGCCTGTCACTGTACTCTGGTCCATTTTCTTTAGCAAATCTCATATCTATCTATCTATCTATCTATCTATCTCATATCTAGATAATATCTATCTATCTCATATCTAGATAATATCTATCTATCTATCTATCTATCTCATATCTAGATAATATCTATCTCATATCTAGATAATATCTATCTCATATCTAGATAATATCTATCTCATATCTAGATAATATCTATCTATCTATCTCATATCTAGTTAATATCTATCTCATATCTAGATAATATCTATCTATCTATCTATCTCATATCTATCTAAACCATTAAAAGATATATCGATATTCTGCAACCTTGCTTTTAGTTCAGGGATTTTACAAAACAAGACTTTTTTTTTTCATTAATTAAATCTCTCCATGGCTGTTTTAGATTATTCACCCTAATACTTGTCTTGGGGTAGATCTAGAAGAGGAGGAACGTTGAATAACTTCAGAATGCAGACACATATCTATGGAAGGTTATATCAACACATCTGGGTACATTGCTATGATAAATAAAGCCCACTTAAATCACCCGCTAAAGTAAGTGATGGCATATGGGTGGCTGACTGCTGAACTCTACGATCCTTAGAATGAAGGGGCTGCAGCACTAGATAAATGCTGCGAGCCGGCTCCTCCACTGATTCTTCCTGCAGTGTATGGCCGTGGACCATGCTGCTGGATGCTCGTACCTATGTAGTAGATGCCAGAGCATCCTGCTCTGCTCCTGTCTTCAGTATGGGAGTAAGGACTATAGGATCATATTATATTCTGAAACACAAGCTCTCATACTGAAGACAGGAACCTAGGATGCAGAGGCAGCTCGCACTTTGTTCTTTTACCAATTTATTTCCAGTTGGATTACTAATTGTTGGATCATTAACTACTACCGATATGTGTTTGGCAGCCTTTAATGTCATGCTGGAACCTGCAACGTCAGTTTTTTAGATATGTGCTATATCATTAGCTGTACATAGACCGTGATATATGTCCATGCTAATGATATTAAACTTATCTAGCTTCCAGTTTAACTTCTTACAATATTATTTAACCTTACCGTCTATTTGTTTGCAGTGCAGACAAGTTTACCTAAGAAAAAAAATAAACTATTTGAAATAACGAAAAGCCTTACCCTTGGGATAGATTTCTTTTAAAGGCACATCCGCAGAAGACACAGCTCTGACCACTTGGTTAGCTGCTAATAAGTTTGCACAATTGGTTCTCTTCATGTTTGCAAATTTGGTTGGTTGGAAAAGCTGATCACTGGGGGAACTTGTTTGACTGCCCAGAGGATTTTTTCTCTTCCAGCTGTAGACTTCACTAGGAGACTACAATAAACACAGGTTTGTTTGTTTTTACTATTCCCAAATTGTAAAGCACTGCAATGAGGTAACAATCAGACATGTGAAGAAATTGTCACAATTGTTGCAGCAATAAGAATATAATACAGTGGGAATGGCTTTCATAAGACTTACATTTCACATAATATTTATAGAATGAGCGTGCAACACAATAAATATCTAACAAGAATGCTGGCTGTAGATGATGTGGATCTCAGAATAGACAGATTTATCCAATGAATGATGTGTACCACAGATACTCTAAAAACATCATGTATCTGGAACTTTCCTACTTTGCAAATTAGAATTATTTTTAATTTGTTTTTTATAAAACTATTTTAAAATGTCTACGACAAATTATTCCTGCAAAAATAATGGGAATATAGTTTTTTCGTTCACTGTATGCTAAAAAAACAAAATAGCACTATTTATTAGAATATATTTTAGGCACCATGTCAGGTTTGAAGAGCTCTTGCGGTGCAAAAATAGGGGAAACCCACATAAGCGACCTCATTTTGGAAACTATACCCCTTGAGGAAATTGTCTAGGGGTATAGTGAACATTTCGACCCCACAGGTTTTTTGCAGAAATTATTGGAATTAGGCCGTGAAAATGTAGGTTTAGCTAACTTTTTCTAATTTCCACAAGGACTAAAGGAGAAACAGCACCGCAAGATATGTAAAGCAATTTCTCCCGAGTAAAAAACCCCCCCACATGTGGTCATAAACGGCTGTTTGGAGACACAGCAGGGCTTAGAAGGGAAAGAGCGCCATTTGGCTTTTGGAGCTCAAATTTAGCAGGAATGGTTTGCGGAGGCCATGTTACATTTACAAAGCCCCTGAGGAACCAAAACAGTGAAAACGCTCAAAAAGTGACTCCATTTAGGAAACTATACCCCTTGAGGAATTCATCTAGGAGTGTAGTAAGCATTTTGACCCCACAGGTGTTTCACAGATTTTATTAGGATTAAGCAGTGAAAGTTAAAAAAAAGTCCTTTTTCTTCAATAAGACCTAGCTTTAGCTCCAAAATTTTTTATTTTCTCAACAAATAAAGGAAAAAAAGAACCACAAAATTTGCAAAGCAACTTCTTTAGAGTACGGAAATACCCCACGTGTGGTCATAAACTGCTGTTTGGGCACACGGCAAGGATCAGAAGAGAAGGAGCGCCATTTGGATTTTGGAGCACAGATTTTGCTGGATTGACTTCTTGGCACCATGTCGCTTTTGCAAAGCCCCATAGATACCAGTACAGTGGAAATTACCCAAAAGTGACTCCATTCATGAAACCACACCACGTGAAGAATTCAATCAGGGGTGTAGAGAGAATTTTGATCAAAACAGGTGTTTCATAGATGTTATCAGAATTGGGAAGTGAAAATAAAGAAAATCACTTTTCTTCAATAAGACGTAACTTTAGCTAAAAAAAAATAATTTTCTCAACAAATTAAGGAAAAACAGAACCCAAACATTCGTAAATCAATTTCTCCCGAGTACGTCAATACCCCATATGTGGTCATAAACTGCTGTTTGGACACACGACGGGGCTCAGAAGGGAATAAGGGCCATTTCGCTTTTGGAGTGCAGATTTTGCTGGATTGGTTTCTTAGCGCTATGTCGCATTTGCAAAGCCCCTGTGGGACCAAAACAGTGGAAACCCCCCAGAAGTGACCCCATTTTGGAAACTACAACCCTCAAGGTATTATGTTAACCCCACAGGTGTTTGCAGAAATTAGTGTGCACTTGATGTTGCAGACTAAAAATTTAGTTTTTTTTGCATAGATATGCCAATATGTGGTGCCCAGCTTGTGCCACCATAACAAGACAGCTCTCTAATTATTATCCTATGTTTCCCGGTTTTAGAAACACCCTACATGTGGCCCTAATCTTTTGCCCGGACATTCGACCACGCTCAGGAGAGAGAGAGAGTACCATGCGAAGTTGAGGCCTAATTTGGCAATTTACAAAGTATCGGTTCACAATTGCAGAGGCTCTGATGTGAAGTAATAAAAGAAACCACTGACAAGTGACCCCATTTTGGAAACTGCACCCCTCAAGGCATTTATTAAGCGGTGTAGTCAGCATTTTCACCCCACAGGTCTTTTCCATAAATGATTGCACTGCGGATGGTGCAAAGTAAAAATTTTAATTTTTCCCTAGATATGCCATTTAAGTGGCAAATATGTCATGCCCAGCTTGTGCCACTGGAGACACACAACACAAAAATTGTTAAAAGGGTTCTCTCGGGTATAGTGAGGCCATATATGTGGAAGTAAGCAGCTGTTTGGGCACACTGTAGAGCTCCGAAGGGAGGGAGCACCATTTGGCTTTTGGAGTGTGGATTTGCTTGATAGTGGTTTTGTTTAGAGTTTTATTGGTATTTCAGTTTATAATGTGGGGGCATATCAGGGGCATAGTCAGGTGGTCTAATAATGGGGTAAAACAATCCATAGATGTGTGTTAAGCTGTGAAGCAATCCTTTCTGCACAGGCTGGTGTCGCACTGATAAATGTCCTTCCTTATCCCCCTTTTGGTCCACCCTCCGCACCTTTGCAGCTTGGGGAATTTTGCTGGGAAATGTTGTCCTGGTATAATACGGGCACCCTCGCTTCCAGCAGATATGTTTGGGTCCCTGGTTCTGGTTCCCTAATTTTAGGGCCTTGATAAATCGCCTTTTGAAACAGAAGAAATGTTCCCCTCGGGCCTCGACAAATGCATAATTTTCTTTCCTGACTTATTGGAACCTTAACTAATTTTTTTTTCATAGACGTAGTGGCATGAGGGTTTTTTTTTATACAGCGTCCACTATGCATTATAAATTACATGTTAAGTTTACTCTGCGGGTCACTCCGATTCCAGCAATAACTAATTTATAGCACTTTTTTATGTTTTACAACTTTTTGCACAGTAAAATTACTTTTGTAAAAAGAATGTATTTTTTCTGTCGCCATGTTTGTCGCCATGTAAGAACCATAACTTTTTAGTCGACGGAGCTGTATCAGGGCTTGTTTTTTGCGAGACGAGCTATAGTTTTATCAGTAAAATTTTTGGATACATGTGACTTTTTGATAATTTATTATTCCAATTTTTGTAAGCCAAAGTGACCGAAAAAACCTAAATTCTGCCATTGTTTTTTATGTTTTTTTTACGCCGTTCACCACGTGGAATAAAGAACATAATATTTTTGTAGTTCAAGGCATTATGGTCGCGGCGATACCAATATGTATGGTGTATTTATTTTTTTCAATAATAAAGAATTTGATAAGGAAAAAAGGACGATTGTGTTTTATTACTTTAAACTTTTATTATATTTTGTAATTTTTTTTTTGCACTTTTTTTACACTTATCTTTAGTCCCACTAGGGGACATGAAGGTCCAACTGCCAGATTATTTTTCTAATACATTGCACTACCTATGTAGTGCAATGTATTAGATCTCTCAGTCATTCACTGACAGCAAGCAGATTAGGCTTCGCCTCTGGGCGGGGCCTAATCGGCTTCCGTAATGGCAGGGCAGGAGGTAATTGTTAGGCCTCCTGTTGCCATAGCAGTAGTCGGCAGACCTGCTATATCATGGCAGGGCTGCCGATCTGCTACTAACTACAAAGATGCAGCGATTGGAGTTAATGGTAGGGATCAGAGCTAGTTCCAGCCCCTACCGTTGCAGGTGGATGTCAGCTGTAACATGCAGCTGACATCCACCGCTGATGACACCGATTCATTTCCTGAGCCGGTGCCATCTTGCCGGCGGCTACGGAAGCATTTTCGGCCCGCCTCCGGTCGGGGCCTGAAAGTCTTCCGTACTAGGCATACCGGGAGGCTAGTGTTAGGCCTCCGGTTGCCTTTGCAGCCACTGGCGCTCCGGCAATTTCATTGCTGGGGTGCCGATGAGCTGCAAATACCTTAAATGCAGCGATCGCTTTTCACCGCTGCATTTAAGGGGTTAATAGAGGGGATGGGAGCAAACTTCAGTCCCCGCCATTACCCCAGGGTGTCCGCTGTAACGTGCAGCCGACACCAGGGGATGGTGGTACCGACTCAGCTGCTGAGCCGGTGTCCACCATTTGTCATATGGATACGGAACAATGCGGGAAGCACTGGCTTTCCATGACGTATCCATATGACAAATGTCGGGAAGGGGTTAAAATAACTTTTTATTGTCAACTGTGAAGCAATGAATAAGCAGCCTCTATAGTAAAGATACACTGATTCACTATCAAACTAGAGCCTCGCCATAAACAACAAAAAGAACACCTTAGTCTCATGGCAAGCGATATTAGATACATTTCTTCCTGTTATTTTCAATGTATGGGTTTACCAGACAACCCTAGATGTTTTAATATTTGAATACAGAATTAGGTTGAATTCACAGAAACTCGCATTTTCAGTGGTTTTTTGGTGCATCCTATTTTTCAAAAAGGGTCACTTGATACTTAATTAAGTCAATAATAAAATATAATAATGCCTACTTACTCCGCGCGCTTTGGTTGGTGGCGGTTTTGTAGCATTTTTTAGGTCAGTGGTGTTTTTTTTCTAAATCTAGGTATGCTGAGTTTTTTTCATAGGCTTCTCTATTGGACTTCAGAAACACCAGGAAAAATGCATTTACAAAACATAACGAAATAAAAACGACACCAAAATATATTTAAAAAAACGCCATAAAAAAGCGCATGGTATTTTTCACATGCGTTTTAAAGCACCACAAAACTGCATGTGTCCACATAAGATGATTTGTGGAAATTTGTGTGCACAATTTGCACCAATTGGTTGGTTAACACAATTCACTCTATTCTAAAAATTACCAAGTTTCTATACATCTATAAGTCCACGCCTGCATATGTGTTTCAACGTTATATTACCTTCGCCTGCTTGTCTAAAGGGCAACGGTATGGTATACATGGATATGTATTCATTGACTATATATCTACAGAAAAAAATGGGGCACCGGTGTTATTTTACTATAAAACTGAGTGAATGATGTAAAAACAATTTTTTTTTAATAAATAAGTAAAGTGAAGAACATGAAGTGTTCGAATGCAGAAAACACCGGCTGGAGACCACACCAATTCAAAAGTCGTAAATTTACAACTTGATTTTCATAGCCCTTACCATAAGGTCAGGAAACCCTACTACTATTGCGGCATAGCTATTATCATCAGAAAGGATCCTATTCGGAGAGGTGATTTTCTGGTCAATTGCCACACTCAGGTTCTCAGGAGGCAGTTGATCACTGGATATGACTTGTAGGGTGCTCGGCTCCAAACCTGGACAAGAAATAAAAATGGGTGAACTGGTATAGTCTAATACACTACATGTAGAAAAATCAGAGTACGGAACTGCCTTTTATTTTATCAGATAGGACACCCTTTAGACTAGTTTTTATACCTGACCCCGGTAAAATCTGGATACAGTATTTATTGCTACATTTACCCTTTTCCGCCTGCCCCACGTAAATTAACAGGCTAATGGTATGGTCCCTGTGCCATTAGCCTGAAAATGTACTGGCTGCCCTAATGGCACTGGGCACTCCTGAATCTAGTGCCATTGGCAAGATCAGGCTGTCACACTGACAGCCCAATCCCGTACTGTCACAGGAAAGTTAAATTATCAGTTCCCTGTCGTTAAAATAACAGGAACAAAGCGCTCATATTGAGCTTTGTGTTCCCAAATGCAGAATCGCTACTTTTGGATTAAGGCGGTTGCTAGGGAACCCGTGGCATCATTTATGATGTTACAGGGATTCCCTATGCATTGAGGGCTCGAGGGCATGCAGAGAAGACACGATCTGCCTCTTTCCTGCATGACTATGTATAAAGATCACTGGCAACAGGGTAAACAGAAGGAGAGCAGGGAACACATAGAACATCTGTTCAATGCTAACCTGAATTCACTGTATTAACCGATGTATATAATTGTGCTCCCACAATATAGGAAAATTAGTAAATTCACTGAAGTGACAATTGAGTAAAATATACCTTTTATTTTGTAACTCGCTAAAAACAAGGGGAACTCACCACTGTGAAAAAGCCCTATGCAAAAACCGACGGTCGGTTTGAATGAGGGATTTTTGCATAGGGGACAGTAGCATTGTAGTATACCCAGCATTAGGAGATTCCGGTGCGGTTATCACGGACTCTGGTGTGTTTTGGGGTCTAAACTATTGTTATGCCCATTTTAAATGCTGATTCCGGATGAATATCTACACAAACACCGAGCTATACCTATCGAAATTACTCAGTGTTTATTGTTTAATACGTTTTTAAATACACACGGTGGGGCTTTTTCACAGTGGTGAGTTACCCCTGTTTTTAGCGAGTTACAAAATAAAAGGTATATTTTACTCAATTGTCACTTCAGTGATTTCAATGCTAACCTGAGCATCATCAGAGTAAAATAAATAAATAAATAGTAAATAAATAAAATGAGAAAAAAAAATGAACATATTAAAAAAAGAAAAAAAAAAAAAAAAAAAGACCCCCCCCCCCAAAAAAAGTGTACACATCTCCGAGCCCACATGCACCAGTAATAGAAATCCTGCGTGACACAAATGCATTTTGCACGGGCATAAATAGGTTCATATTACGCAGAATGTACATTACCCTAAACATGCAATAATTAACCCCGGCCGCCAATTTTAGTATTTTCTACAACGGCCCGATCTGCATTTATGCCTTTATTAAAAATTCTGTAGTTGCATTATTCTTATCTATGTGCAAATGCTGCTAACTTTAAGGGGGGAAAATACATGGAGTTTTTGTTCTTGGCACTATAGTAACGTCATATGTCACACAATGTACACATATTTAGAATCGCTATGCACTGGAGAAATATTAATTTTTGTGGTAAATATTATCCATTGAATAAACTACCTTAAAACAGAATGTTATAAAAATTGTTGTTGTTTTTTTCTTTTTCTGACACATTTTTCCCTATGAAATTAAAGGATATCAGCTCCAATTTCAAATAATAAGAAATCCCTATGTGTTCTGCAAAACATAAAACAAAACTTGGGGGGGCTAGAAAAAAAAACAAATAAAAACACATTAGTGTTAGTATGCAACATTTTAAAAGGTGAAATTTTAATAGGGGCATCAAGGACAAAAACACCCCTGGCGATAAACAGGTTAAATACCTGTAGTAACTCCAAAACCAACACTTGCTGCTTCTTCTTCAAGTGCATGTAACTGGCAAACTCCAGTGTCCTCGGCTTCCATATGCAAGGGTGTAGTCAGAAGAAATTTCCTGCACATTTCAGAACACCAAAATCAGATATCTTATATGAAATCAAGTGGACTCAATCGTAAGTTCTAAAACGGAGAGCATTTCAAGTTTGTTGACAACTAGGTATTATGGGATTTGGGCAGCTAAACCTCATTAAAGTTATTTATTATTTGTTTCATTTTTGAAAGGTAATTTTGAATCCCTACAAATACTATATATTCGTGTTAAATTTGTCAATAGTAAACACTATAATCACTTGTTTGGTCTTTGTAATGATTTTATTAAAAACAAATTAAATATTACCTGATTTAAAAATAAAGAACTAAATAAAATAATAGTATGATCAATAAAACCTTCCCTGGTGAAGGGAATGGGTTGGAATTATCCTGCAACTCACAGGTCTTAGATGCTCTGCTTTTAAAAATACATCATATTTAGATTGCTTCAGACAGGAGGTAGAGGCATGGAAAAGCCAGACCAACTGCTGCCATCATTGGGATTGTTACTCAGGATTCTTTGTCACTAGGGCACTGTGGATCTAGGACACTGCGGCTAGCACTAGGAGAATTGTGGCTGGCAGTGTTGGGACTGGGGGAACAGCTGGACTCAACAAATCTGGCATGGTGCATTATATAAATTTTTTTATTCAAGAAGACCGGTTTAAAATCTATGAAGATTTTTAATAGCATGTCATAACAAAGTGATGTTCCATGGTGTGATATAAATATTGTGGGTTTACGATTTCTAGGTGTGTGTGTGTGTGTGTGTGTGTGTGTGTGTGTGTGTGTGTGTGTGTGTGTGTGTGTGTATATATATATATATATCTATATACATATCTATATAGATATATATACATATCTATATATATATATATATATATATATATACACACACACACACACATCTATACATATACAATGGAAAAGCAGCAGCACTCACAATGCAATTCCGAGATGGTCTCAGGTGCAAGCAGGTAATCCCGATCCAGGGGATGTAGATCAATATTGAAGAAAGTCCCACAGCACTCCGTGTTAGTGAAAAAAAATTGTGGTTTATTAAGCCAGCACAAGCTGCAACGTTTCCGTCCTGCTATAGGACCTTTATCAAGCATGCTTGAACACGGAGTGCTGTGGGACTTTCTTCAATATATATATATATATATATATATATGTATATATATAGATAGATATATATATATATAGAGAGAGAGAGAGAGATAAGGATATATATATATATATATATATATATATATATATATATATATATGTCTAAATCTTTAAAGATATATATATATATATATATATATATATATATACACAAATTTTTTCCCCAGAGCGTAAGTAAAACATACTGTTTATTGGACAGTTTCTATACTGGAGTAGGTGAGCATGTTTGGAATATGGTGTGCTATGTTTTAAGGAACTCAGTAGTCCCTAATTTAAATTAACAAAGTAAAGATTTTGAATGTCCTTTCTGCATTGCCAGAGTGAAGCCTCCCTATGCTCCAATGATAATATGCAATATATTTAGCAGCTATAGCATTTGTACATTTACTATTCAGTAGTTTGAGGAAAATATTTTTATTGTGTCAGCTTTGGACAATTGTATGCAAATTTACATTCTTTTTTTATTGGGAGGAAAAAGTTGCATGACCCATCATTTTTCATAACAAAAAGGTGGACAATTTTGTTTCCCATTTGAATTTTTTCTAGACTGACATCCAGTTGGTTCAGACAACAGACACTTACTTATTGGTCTTATTCTCAACTAGTAGCCACTTGTCTTCTGCCACTAAGAAAACAGACTTGAGATTGATTGGTAAGGAGATTGCATGTGTTGTGCCCTCCAAAACATCCAGGACATCGATGGAGTTACTGTAAAAAAAAAAATATGACATTATAATCCTGCTTGACTTATTGCCATTTCTAAATAATATTATACGTAAAGACTTTGTTATACACTGACCCGTTTTCTTTAAAGAACACCAGCCAATTCTTGTGTGAAAATTCTGTGCACATTTTGTAGGATTCCTAAAATCAATCAGACATTTTAAGAATAACTTAGAACTAGTCAATTTTCAGAAAGTGGGCTAATACTGTTAGATTGCGCATTCTTACCTGCGCCTCTTTACTTCCCCACCAGGATGATTTTTTTTGTGGTTCTGCATCTTGCTGTGAAAGCATGATACGACGAAGTTCTCCACTTCTGGTGTCCAGAAAAAGAATGACATTACTCTGTTCAGAAACATAAAATCATCTGTCAAATGAGATAATGAGAAGAAGCAAAGGTGCGGATCTATGTATTACATCATCATTGGTATAAAAATATTTTTTTTCTTAAAAACATAATGATATGCTTGAGAATGTTATATAGAAATATATTAGGGGACATTTACGATTACTGGCCCACTATACGAACGATGTGTCAGTCTCTCCCCTAGGGTAAGATGTGCCGCATTCATTAACAGGGCACATACCCAGTTGATGAATCTGTCTTGGGTGGCAATCAATGCCAGATTAGACTTGGCATTGTTTTCGGACACTCTTCTAGTTAGAAATCTTTAATAAATGAGCCACTCTCTGCGCATCCATGATGTCCCACTAACTTTACCCGACACATTTGCTACTATTTCCCATTCTAACAGGTAGTTGGCATTGGTTATCTCTTTCAGTATATGTTTTATTAAACCCAAAAACAAAAGCAAAGGAGAAATATTTTGAAACAGTGACTTAGTAGTTGGCACTCTTGCCTGACAGAACTCAGACCTGTAGCATCATGTGTGTGGAGCTACTATGTTCTCCCTGTGCTTGTGTGGGTACTTCACTTTTCTCATTATTATATAGATTCATTACACACAGAGTGATCTATTTCCAGCATTTTCTTCTTTTACTGTTGATGATTATGGTAATAGTTAATGAAAACCCAAAATTTTGTGTCTCAGAAAAATAGAATATTATATAAGCCCAATTTCAAAAACGATTTTTAATACCGAAATGTTGGCCTACTGATTTGTATGTCCAGTATATGCACTTAATACTTGGTTGGGGCTCCTTTTGCATGAATTACTGCATCAATACGGCGTGGCATGGAGGCGATCAGCCTGAGGTGTTATGGAAGCCCAGGTTGCTTTTATAGTGACCTTCAGCTCGTCTCCATTGTTGGGTCTGGTGTCTCATCTTCCTCTTGACAATACCCCATAGATTGTCTATGGGGTTTAGGACAGGCGAGTTTGCTGGCCAATCAAGCGCAGTGATACTGTGGTTAGTAAACCAGGTATTGGTACTTTTGGCAGGGTGGGCAGGTGCCAAGTCCTGCTGGAAAATGAAATCCACATCTCCATAAAGCTTGTCAGCAGAGGGAAGCATGAAGTGCTCGAAAACTTCCTGATAGACGGCTGCGCTGACTCTGAACTTGATATAACACAGTGGACCAACACCAGCAGATGACATGGCTCCCCAAACCATCACTAACCGTGGAAACTTCACACTGGACCGCAAGCAACTTGCATTGATGCCTCTCCAATCTTCTTCCAGACTCTGGGACATAGATTTCGACAATGAAATGCAAAATTTACTTTCATGTGAAAACAGGACTTTGGACCACTGAGCAACAGACTATTCCATTTTCTCCTTAGCCCAGGTAAGACGCTTCTGACGTTGTCTCTGGGTCATGAATGGCTTGACACAAGGAATGCGACAGTTGTAGCCCATGTCCTGGATACATCTGTGTGCGGTGGCTCTTGAAGCACTGACTCCAGCCGCAGTCCACTCCTTGTGAATCCCCCCCAGATTCTTGAATGGCCTTTTCTTGACAATCGTTTCAAGGCTGCGGTTATCCCTGTTGCTTGTGCACCTTTTTCTACCACACTTTGTCCTTCCTCTCAACTTTCCATTGATATGCTTGGATACAGCACTCCGTGAACAGCCAGCTTCTTTAGTAATGTCCTTTTGTGACTTACCCTCCTTGTGAAGGGTGTCAATGATTGTCTTCTGGACAATCGTCAAGTCAGCAGTCTTCCCCATGATTTTGAGTCTTCCCCATGACCCCTTGAAAAAGCCATCTACGCGAAACACGCGTTGGGGTCTCTCCATACCTGGGAGTCACTGTATCTGAGGAGCTACATGGGTTAGTAACAATATAGGTTTTACTATAATGAAATTATTTGTTATGATATTTATACTTTGAGAATCGTTGTGTCCTCACCTGAGGCTTAGATAGGCTGAGTTCATTGCCTAGTTTTTCCCAAATACAACTAGTGTGGGAGAAAATTATTATTAGCACCTACTATTTACGTCATCTTCCACTCTAATCATTATATGATTCACTGTAATTGTGGTATGATATATTATGGGATATGAACATGTGCACATTCTGCTCTATGCCTTATATTGTTATCTGATTTACCTAAGAGTAATTTACATAACCTCTCTTTGAGAGCTTCCTTTTCCTGTGTATACACTTACAACTATTGTGGCCCTATTTTTCCCCTTACATATTTGGAGATATACAGTTGTCCGATTTGTAGTCTGCATTTTAACCATGTATTTTGTATTGTCCAATAAAATATTTATTGTTCTATGCCTTTGGCAATTTATATCCTAATAGTATCTGACTCCTTTTTTTCTTTGTGCTTTATCTAAATGTAAGTTGGAGTTTCTATTCTGACATTGGGGAGATTTAAATCCGCACTTGCTGGTGACTCAGCCCTTATACTGTTTAGTCCCGTGAGACATATGTTTATATGATTTTGTAGCCTGCTGAACCAGATTGTTGGACCATTTAAAGGCTTAGTAAATCTTTGCAGGTGTTTTGTGTTGATTCGCTGATTAGAGTGTGACACCATGAGTCTACAATCTTCAACTTTTACTCAATATTCAAATTTTCAGAGATACTAAATTTTTGGTTTTTATTAACAGTTAGCCATAATCATCAACATTAAAAGAAAAAAATGCTAAAAATAGATCACTCTGTGTGTAATGAATCTATATAATATATGAGTTTCACTTTAATTGAATTAATGAAATAAATTAACTTTTGGATGATATTCTAATTCATTGAGAAGGACTAAAAAATAAATAAAATATATATATATATATATATGTGCGCATCAGAAAGGAGATTGGATTGTGAATCCCAATGGGCACAGTAACCAATGTATATGGATACATTCTGTGTACAGTGCCGTGGAATAGCCTGTGTTGTATAAATAACGGGTAATATATAAGTGCAGAAAGAGATTCAAATAGTTTGACAGTAGCAGTTATGTTAGGTACATGTTTCTATTGTTTAGGCCTGTGAACCTATAGCATCACTGTCTAGGCAGGATGTAAAAGTTAAAGTTCAAGTCATACCTTGGGACTTTAGACTTCAATAACATTTACTTTTTACTGCCAAATATCTTCATTTTAATAATACATTCAAATGGAGACGTTTTAGAAATGCTTTACAATTCAATGAGAAGAATTAGACTACAAGTAATACATATTTTAAGCTAGACTATCAACAGCGGATATAAAATGCATTAGGATGGAGACTAAAGTAGGAGACAGCAAAGTGGAACATTTTAAGACGCCATTAAATATCGTTCATCAAATTTTGTTTCTTATTCCAGAACTTACTTTCTAAATTATTAGTTTTTCAAAACTAGTACTTTAAAAGAGTACACTTTTGAAAATGTACCTTAAATCTTACACTGGTACAAACAGGCATATAAAGCTTTATGATTCCAGATTTCACAGCCTATGGACGATATATGATTTGTGACCTCAATTCATGTCCTCCCCTTAAACAAAAGAAATTCCCTACATGACTGCAGGAATTGGCCTGGGCAGACCTATGCTCTGGATATTGCTTCTTCACCATATCAAACTTGTCCATCCCTCAAAATTGCATATACATTTTTCTATGACTTAGCAATTTCAATCTCATGGTAGAGGTATAAGATTTGAGATGGAGAAAATAGGACCATAAAGACATCATAATCGCATATATGTTCACATATTCCTATACATGAGGTATCCATTTAAGTCTGTAGAACAAGATACTAGATTTAGATATTTGCTCTGTTTAAAATTAGCAATGGTATAATTTATATAATAATATAAAGCGTTCAGCCAGCTAAAATACAGACAAAAATTGGGCTGGGTTGAGAAATGCAGCTTTTAGGGTATTGCTACATGTGCTATGTACTGAGAGTGTAATAACGTCTGGCTGACTTGAGAATACTCAAGTGTAGAATGTCAAGTATTAACCAGATGTGAGAAGCAATATCACTGTAGAGGTTGTAAACAGGTCCTAATCTTCCGAATAAGAACAATATGGGAAGGCATAACTCTTAGTGGCGGAAGTGGTCCCCACATTTTCAGAAGAAAGCGTGTAAAGATGGAGGATCGGGAGCAATGAAGGCTTATAAAGAATGTTGAGAAAGTGATTTCCTGCTTGTGTCTTTAGAGTTCATTATAATGGGAGATACACTATAAAGACACTATGAATAGGATGTAAATATAAAAAAATCTACAAGCACCCATGTTTTTTTATCTATTATTGTACATGACACATTCTTCTAAAGATTCTAACACCAAAAATGGAATCAGAGATACATAATTTGGCTTAACTTCAATCTGCAAACACAGAGCAAGATTTACTGTATCAAAATGTCAGCATAAAATACAAAACACTTTACAAATCTGTAGCACAACACTCATATAAAGTTAGACAAAATACTGAAAATAATGAAAAATAAAGTGCAAGAAGTCACAATTATAGACAAACATAATCTACCTAAACTAAGAACACACAAACAGTTATACTGATCATGTCTTTTATTGAGCACATGGAGTAAACATTCACAGAGCAGGGAGAAAAAGTAAGTGAACCTGTTTTAATGATTTCTCTAATAGCTAACTGCCAAAAGGTGATTTAATTAAGGACATGAGATTGGAAGCGTGGGTTTCAAAAACGCTTTGCCCATTAACTGAAGACACGCAAAGACTGGTTACTGACAAATCAGTTCTTCTCAAGAAATTGGTTAGTCTAATCCATGCGTAAAGGCACACAACTTTCAGAAAATCGCAGAAAATGTGTTAGAGACGCATGAAGCTGGAAAAGGCTACAAACGCATTGCTAAAAACCTGGGTGTTCATCAATCCATGGTTAGAGAAATTGTCTACAAATTTAGAACTATTACTACTCTTCCTATTAGTGGGCGTCATGTTAAAGGGAAGGTGTCATGATTTATGTATTATTATATTGCTTTTAATAAAATATAAACAAAAATTGTATTTATTAGTGTTGTGACTTTAAACTTTTTACTGTGTTCTTACTTTTACTTCTCTATGGGGCTGCCATTTTTTTTCATCTCTGTATGTGTCGATTAAAGACACATACAGAGATGGAATACGGCACATACAACTCCATAGAGAATGCGAACGGGAGCCGTTCCATTCTCAGAAGCGTACGCCGTCTGTGTGGGAACGGCCATTTTCATGTGGACCGGAAGCTGCTCCCGGACAGTAAGATGACAGCTTCCGGCCATATGATCAACAAAGCGAAGGCGCAAGGAGCGTAGGCCATCGGAGGCGGCGGTGGCAGGAGCAGGTAATTTATGTTCATTTATGTGATGTGTGTATTATGTTCATGTTATACTGTCTGCTGAGCCCTGTATCTAATCCTCCTACAGTGTGCAGTCGCTCAGAAAATCAGAAAATGGCGGCACACCGTGTAGAAGGTTTGAAGACCTTCAAACCCCTCCTTCTCATGGCACTAGATAGAAGAAGGGAGGGGGGATTTTGTGAGATCACTAGAGGAGAGTGTGTCCACCCCAAATTTGCAGCATAAATCAATGAGGTTACTTTACCACATTGACCATGCTGCAATTTTGGGACCTGCTCCCTCTAGTGACCAGCACATGGAAATGTTATAAATTAGAATCTAATTTGTATTTCCTGACTTGTGAAAAAATAAAAAAATAAAATACAATGTGTAATCACTCAAATACTAATTGTTTAACTGAAAAAAATAAAATAACATTTCTAGCGATACATTCCCTTTAAGAGTAGAACGAGCAATCCTTAAAATGGTGAGAAAGTACCCACGGGTAAAAGCAAAAGACCTACTGAAGAATCTACAAACTACAAAAGCTTCTGTTCATGTATCTACTATTAGAAAAACACTTATCAAGAATGGTGTTCATGGAAGGACACCACAAAGGAATCCACAGCTGTCCAAAAAAACACATTGTGGCACATCTCAAGTATGCCCAAGACCACCTGGATGTTCCACAATGCTTCTGGGAAAATCTTCTATGGACTGTTGTGACAAAAGGGTAACTTTTTAGCACAAAAGCACTTCACTATGTTTGGAGGAAAAAATGTCACCATACACCAACAGCTCATCCCAAATGTAAAGCATATTGGAGGGAGCATCATGGTTCTGGGCTGTGTTTGTTCCTCTGGGCCTGCACGCCATGTGATCATTGAGGGAACAATGTATATCAAAACATTTTACAGGAGAGTGTAGGGGCAAGCCGTTCATGACCTCAAGCTGAAGAGATGTTGGGTAATGCTGCAAGACAATGACCCAAATCACACAAGTAAATCAACTAAAGAATGGTTGAAAAGGAAGATTTGTATTTGCAATGGCCAAGTCGGAGCCCTGACTTTAACCCTATTGAGATGGTGTTGCATGACCTGAAAAGTACTGTTCACGCAAGGCATGCCAGAAATATTGATAACCTAAAATACTTTTCCAGGGTGGAATGGTCCAAAATTCCTCCTCAACATTGTGCAAATCTTATTTTCAGCTATAGGAAACATTTGGTGGAGGCGATTGATGGTAAAGGGGGATCTACAGATTATTAAATTCAAGGGTTCACATACTTTTTCTCCCTGCGCTGTGGATGTTTACTCAATGCGCTCAATAAAAGACGAACAGTACAATTATTTGTGTGTTATTAGTTTAGTTAAATTGTGTTGATCTATAATTGTGACTTGGACCACGAGTAACTTCTCCTGTACAGCCCAGTAACATGCAGCAGGTTTGTTGTTGCCTGTGGTGTTAGGGATCTATAATGTACAGAACATCTTAAAAGCTTACATTTTAGGGAATAGAGTGAAATCATTTACCTTCCAGGAGTGTTCTTAGTAGATCAATTTTACAAATTATCAAAATTTGCCTGAAGTTTCACTTTTAAGGGGTTGTCCACTACTGAAAAACTGATGACCTATTCTGCGCTGTTAAGATGCTCCAACTGCCTCCAGGCACCGGATCTTATGGCCCATTATGCGATGTACGGAGCCGGAAGCAGTTGGATAGGTCATCAGTGGTTCAGTAGTGGACAACCCCTTTAATGTCCATATTTAGAAAGTCCTAAATGTAGAGCCAATGTTAGCCAACCTTTCTATTCACATAGCCTTAGTTTTTAACACCAGTATTTAAAGGGAATGTCTCACCTATATATTTTTTACTAATGAAAACTGAAACTGAAAACATTCTTTGTTTTCTAATCTATTTTTTTTTTATTGTAGCTTTTTTATTCGGTTTTCTGTACACAATTATGTGGCAGCTATCTCTCCTGAGCTGCTGTTCACAGGTTTCTTCGGTCCATGTTAATCCTGTTAACAGGAGGGGATCCATTGACTTCTATCAGAGAGTCTTCTAGGCATGCTCTGTGAACTGTGCAGAAAGGGATAGGAAGGGAGCGGTGTCCATCACCTATTATTAATGGTAGATCCTGTGTCATCTATATATCGGGGTTACCTTTCATTGTAATCCTGCCTGCGACGATAAAAAGTGATCTCTACAGAACAAGAAGTGTCAGTCTATTGTGTGGCTCAGTGGCCAGAGTGAAAACTGCAAGACTTTAGGATCATTTATATAGATGACATAGAAAATAAAAAAAAACAACATCACTAAAAAGGCTTAAAAATATATATTTAACATAAAAACTTGATGTAAACAATAGATAGTTTTCTGATGACACTTTCCCTTTAAAGAACAAAAAGTAACAAAAACAAATGGCACGTTTTATCCCTAAATTGTTCTCAAATTTTCCTGATAAAATGCTATGAAGCCTGGTAAAATATGCAGCCTTCTATTATTATCCATATTCCCATCCATATTTGTGACTGATCATTTTGAGAAAAAAAAACATAGCTGAGATACTGCTGAAAAAAGAGTGAGTGATTAGTCTATCAGACATGTGTGGCATATCTTGTGGTTTATTCTGTGGATATGCCATAAACTAGTGGTGGTGTCATAAAATGAATTGGCATTTCAAAAATAAATCCCCAAAAATATAACGCTAAAGATTATTTCTAGTTGATAAAAAAGAGCTACCTGTTCTTCATGTAGAATAATCTGTCCAGTCAGTGGATGACCCAGAGGTGCTACACTCAGAAACGGCTGCCATACACCTCCAACGGTTCTAGGGAAAATGTCATACAAATCCACATAGTATCCTTTATCGCCATTAGTCTTCATAAAGTGTAATGACACTGGATTGCAGGTAACCACATACACTGTACTATCTGCATCATTTTCTGGGAAAAATACAAATTTTGGGTTTAATTAATCTTAGACAATGTTCTACTTGTCTTCTATGAAAAATTTGCAAAAACGTTATATCAATAATATAGTTAAAGTGTAGCTAAACGATTGATGACGTGTGATCGCTCAGCCGCTTTGTGTTTGTTCAGCTTTTTCCAGAAAGCCGATGTATCGGAGTACGGGCTCATAGACTTTCTATTTAATCCGTACACGATACATTTATTTCCGTAAAAAGCCGAACAGACACGAAGCAGCTGAGCGCTCACACGAGAGCTTCAGCTGCTTTGTTTTATCGATTGGTGGGGGTCTCCGTGTTCGGACCCCCACCAATCCAAACTTCTGACATGTCACTATGAGATGTCAGAAGTTTGTCAAACGTTTAGCTACACTTTAATGCTAAAATCTAGTCTGAGACCAGGGTTCTACAGCGTTCCTGTATATCACGTGATGTTAAGGGATCGCACTTCAGAATTGCATCCCGATAAGTACATTATAATTTTATGCAATACTGCATGGTATAACTTACATGTGATCTCCTGTAATTTAGGAGAGGAGCCTTCTTTTTGAAGGTACCAATTTTTTTTATATTGTATTAAATTTCAATACGGGAATTTGTTTTTGGGAAGAAATCGCATGCTATCTGCGATAATCGCCAAAAATAGGTACATTGTCATGTGATTCCATGGAAATACATTATAGACAATACAATTTGATATTCTAGCTTGTGTGCTAATCGCCTGTCATATATCGCTGTGAAGCCCATCTTAAATTATACATTTATTGAGCAAATAAAAAAAAACATTATTAATAACTGTACACATGAAAATATTGCCAACAGCGGTCTTCTTGCGATGACCTGTTTTTGAAATGTCCCAAATATCACACTGCGTTGATGTTTTAGGCATAATTCTGCCCAGTGTTCATCCCTGCCTGGGGAACAAGACAAGAACACCCACCGCTGGCACCATCGTATCCCAAGCTTGTAAATGCCAGTATTCACAAAGGGTTTACTTAAATATCCCGCATTTTAAATATTTCACTGGCTACCACTGGCGTACAATTACTATTGAAAAGTGTTAACAAAAGAACGAGTATGTGTATGTATATGCCTGACATGACGATTAGATTGTAAGCTACATTGGGGACAGTGGCTCAATCGTTTACAGATTGGAAAATTTTAGTGCCATATAAATGCTACTATTAATTATAATATAATCCGTAAATTCTTACTTCAACAGGTTGTATGCTGTACTAGAAAAATGTTAGCCCCTATCTAAACTGGACTTCTGTAGATTTCTTTAATATGAATATCTTCAAATATCTACATAGTGCTAACAATCTGATATTAAAGGGTTATTTCACTCTCCGATATTAATGGCATATGCCATAAATGTCTGATAGATGCGGGTCCCAACTCTTGGACCTGCACCTACATCGAGAACAGAGGTCACCTGACCATCGCCCCGCATGTGATTCCAGATGGGGACTAAGTGAAGAGGTGGCCACATGCTGCTTGGCTGCTTCCAGAACTCCCATAGAACAGAATGGAAAAAACTGCAAGCATGCATGACCACTTAACCACGTAGTTCCCGCCAGTGGACATCTTACTTGGAGGGACGGGGATCAGGTGAGCACCATTCTGGATATAGGTGCGGGTCCCAGAGCTGGGACTCACATCTATCATACATTTGTGGCACAGAATGCCAATCTTTCCTCCACATGAAGTCTCTGCAAATGAACCATAAAGCCATCGAGAATAGTTCAGGCTAGAAAGCAAAGACTATACAAATTGAACAGTGAAAGCAATGCTACATTTAAAAGACAAAAAAACTAATTTGGGAACACCATTAGACAATATGACAAAATAAAGATGGATAGCGCATGAAATTACAGGTAACCGTAATAAACATAAGTAAAATAACAATCTACCAGATTGATATGATTTGCTGTAAGCACAAAATTTGTATTGAGAGGATTGAACATACCTGAAGAGACAATGACATCACACACAATATTCACTTCATTGATAGGAATACTCCAATGAGCCATTTCTTCAGTGAAACTCAGCGATCGCGATTCATGGCGCTCTAATGGATAACTCTGTACATTTAGATATAATGGACCCTAAATAAGGAGAATTATATTATTATAGATCATGTGGCTTTATTAAAGAATTGAGGAGAAATCAACATAGTGATCCAAGTCATAAATAATTTGAGGCTATTTTTAAAAAACATTCAGACAAAAAGAATGAAAAACGTAGTCTTAACTATGCTCCATATAACTGCTAGACATAAATTCTATTGAGATGGATTTATATTTAAAGGGGAAATCCATCTAAACACGAGACTATAACAAAGTAGTCCATAACCACTGCCGATTTCAAGAATGAGCGCGTTGCCGTGCTCCTAAGAGCCCTCATACTTATTCAGCAACTGTCTCTGACACAGCATTTAAAGGACCGTTCAAATCCGCTTAAAGCTTAGAGATTCCGCAATGTGATCTACCGACAGGTTTCTAGGGTATGTCAAAACATCAATTTTTAATGTTAAACAGTCAACCGAAAATGAAGTAATCTGAAGTGTTCAGGTTACTACTTTGTTTTGGTTTAAAAACAGCCATAGACTGTCATTTTACAATAAAAACCTATGGTCAGTGGGAAAGCTCATTTTCTCAGCTCCTATGTGCTGGAATATCATTGGCACAGCAAAGGTACAATTTCTTCTTTTAGTGAAGGATCAGAGTACATGTTATATAGATTTTCCAACAACTTCATCAGAAGTTGGCTATATATGGTGGCAATTACTGACACGATTGGTAGAGAAGGCACAGAAATGCACCATATATGGCCCACTCAAGTCATTATTTATGGTGATAATACACTGTAGGCCTTTATATGAGTTGTTCTACATAGACAAACCATATTTAAAAAGAAGCCACCTGGCAATCATATGATCTCCACAGGTCCAGCTGATAAAACGAAGGCAAACTACCGCCAGGGGAACGTGTTCTATAGATGTCCACCACTAATTTCAGCAGCTCTTTCCTCTGGCTAAGGGCTTATTTAGACGAACGTGATATACATCCGTGCAACGCGCAAGATTTTCACGCGCCTCGCACGGACCTATGTTAGTCTATGGGGCCGTGCAGACTGTCTGTGAGTTTCACGCAGCGTGTGTCCGCTGTGTAAAACTCACGACATGTCCGATAATTGTGCGTTGTTCGCGCATCACGCACCCATTGAAGTCAATGGGTGCGTGAAAATCACGTGCAGCACACGGAAGCACTTGCGTGTGACGCGTGTGATTCGAGCAACAGCAGTAAAAAGTATGAATGAAAACAGAAAAGCACCACATGCTTTTCTGTTTACAAACCTACAGTGTCATAAAGATGGTGGCTGCGCGAAAATCACGCAGCCACGCATCATACGGGGATGACACACGGAGCTGTTAAGTACCTTTTGCACGCGCAAAACGCCGCGTTTTTTGTGCGTGCAAAACGCACACACTCGTGTATATCCGGCCTAAGAGTGTAGTGTCCTAAAGAGAGGGGGTTTCCTTACTATGATATCCATATGCCCTATGACGTTAGTCAAAAAGCTCATATACATGTGTTACATAAAAAAAATATGCGCACTTATGTATAGTGTAGCAATAAATGTTACATCTCTTCTTGCAAAATATTATGACATTAGGCATTGCTAATGTATCATGATGTTTTTTAATAAGTATAAAGCTGGATTGAATAATAGATTTTATATATATATATATATATATATATATATATATATATACACACTCACACAAATAAAAGATCAGCAACATTCATTACATTGAAATTCAATATCTAAAATGTTCAACACTGTGTTACAATTGGGCAAATAACTGGTTTGTGCCTTTAGGAGGATCTAATAAAGCTGAAAATTCAATATTTGCTTTTGGTATCTTTAGGTTATCTGTACTTTTATATTAGGTGTGAAGAGAAAAGATTTTCTGTTGCAGTCACAAGCATCAAGCAGCCGAATAACAGTAAAAAAAAAGCAACACTCAATCTAGAGCTCTAGACCGCGTCTTTGGTTATTTTGCTTTATAAGGGAAAGCAAAAAAAAAAAAAGTCTTTAAAACACAAAATAACCTTTATAGAAAGCTGCTGTGTTTCTGTTGGACACAAAAGCTTGCGGCGAGCATTTCCAGCCTGGTTTATGGTCCAATGGCCGACAAAACTAATATCTGGAAGTGGCAACCTGTGGAGTAAAGAAATAAATACATTACATGAGCGGGGAAGTGCAGAATTAAAGGGGCTGCATATATCATGATGTAACAGGGCTGACTACATAATGAAATTAGGCAGTACTTCAGGTATATTATACAGAAAATTTAATATAGGACTTATGTCGATTTGTATATATATATATACACTACCGTTCAAAAGTTTAGGGTCACTTAGAAATTTCCTTATTTTAGAAAGAAAAGCACAGTTTTTTTCAATGAAGATAACATTAAATTAATCAGAAATACACTCTATACATTGTTAATGTGCTAAATGACTATTCTAGCTGCAAACGTCTGGTTTTTAATGCAATATCTACATAGGTGTATAGAGGCCCATTTCCAGCAACCATCACTCCAGTGTTCTAATGGTACATTGTGTTTGCTAACTGTGTTAGAAGGCTAATGGATGATTAGAAAACACTTGAAAACCCTTGTGCAATTATGTTAGCACCGCTGTAAACAGTTTTGCTGTTTAGAGGAGCTATAAAACTGACCTTCCTTTGAGCTAGTTGAGAATCTGGAGCATTACATTTGTGGGTTCGATTAAACTCTCAAAATGGCTAGAAAAAGAGAGCTTCCATGTGAAACTCAACAGTCTATTCTTGTTCTTAGAAATTAAGGCTATTCAATGCGAGAAATTGCCAAGAAACGGAAGATTTCCTACAACGGTGTGTACTACTCCCTTTAGAGGACAGCACAAACAGGCTCTAACCAGAGTAGAAAGAGAAGTGCGAGGCCCCGCTGCACAACTGAGCAACAAGACAAGTACATTAGAGTCTCTAGTTTGAGAAATAGGAGACTCACAGGTCCTCAACTGGCAGCTTCATTAAATAGTACCCGCAAAACTCCAGTGTCATCGTCTACAGTGAAGAGCCGACTCCGGGATGCTGGCCTTCAGGGCAGAGTGGCAAAGAAAAACCCATATCTGAGACTGGCTAATAAAAGGAAAAGATTAATATGGGCAAAAGCACACAGACATTGGACAGAGGAAGATTGGAAAAAAGTGTTATGGACAGACGAATCGAAGTTTGAGGTGTTTGGATCACACAGAAGAACATTTGTGAGACGCAGAACAACTGAAAAGATGCTGGAAGAGTGCCTGACGCCATCTGTCATGCATGGTGCTGGTAAAGTGGGAGATTTGTACAAGGTAAAAGGGATTTTGAATAAGGAAGGCTATCACTCCATTTTGCAACGCCATGCCATACCCTGTGGCAGCGCTTGATTGGTGCCAAATTCATCCTACAACAGGACAATGACCCAAAGCACACCTCCAAATTATGCAAGAACTATTTAGGGAAGAAGCAGGCAGCTGGTATTCTATCTGTAATGGAGTGGCCAGCGCAGTCACCAGATCTCAACCCCATAGAGCTGTTGTGGGAGCAGGTTGACTGTATGGTACACAAGAAGTGCCCATCAAGCCAATCCAACTTGTGGGAGGGGCTTCTGTAAGCATGGGGTGAAATTTCTCCCGATTACCTCAGCAAATTAACAGCTAGAATGCCAAAGGTCTGCAATGCTGTAATTGCTGCAAATGGAGCATTCTTTGACAAAAGCAAAGTTTGAAGGAGAAAATTATTATTTCAAATAAAAATCATTATTTGTAACCTTGTCAATGTCTTGACTATATTTTCTAGTCATTTTGCAACTCATTTGATAAATAGAAGTGTGAGTTTTCATGGAAAACACAAAATTGTCTGGGTGACCCCAAACTTTTGAACGGTAGTATATATATATATATATATATATATATATATATATATATACACATATATATATACACACACACACACACACACACACACACACACACACACACACACACACACACACACACACACAGAGTCATCAGTAAAAACTAGAGATGAGCACATCGATTTTCCTGATTCTCCATAATGGGACAATGATTTGCATAATATTCTTATAAATTTGCCAAAAACGAATTTCCAGCCTGGAAAATCGATCTGCCCGAAGAATCAAAAAATATTTAGAAGGAATTTGCTTATCTCAGTGGTGTAATTTACTGGTGAAATGAAGTTAAACTAAATGCTCCCTGGTTACGGTACAAAAATAAACAGTTGTATCTGAGTAAATGATCTAATTCTCAGGTCTTCATGTCCAGACTTGTGACTCTTCACACTCATATGCTTCATAGGTTTATATCCTGTTTTCTGGATCAGTTAATGATGAGCTGAAGGGCACATGCCATTGCTGGAAAAATGACACCATCACAGTATGATATGTGCTATTGTAAAACAGTACACGAACAGCCACTGATGATTCATATACATTCATTTCACTAACTGTTGGACACATACTAGAATTTATTTTTCATTGGATAAAACCACCACAAAAAAACTGCTATTATTTTATGTGATTTTATCCAGTGTATCAAGGAATATTTGGCTTTCAACCTTATGAAACTAGCAGTTAAAGCTGCTCCTCAGAACTACAATAACAATGACCAAAATCAAGCATATAATTATTACAGTATTTTAGTATATATTCTGTTCGGATCTGTTCAAACTTCTTGTTAGTACTTTTTCGCTAGGGTTCTATTGCTTTTTGATGGTTACATTATTACACTATTCTATAAAGTAAAAAAAAAATTGGAAACTTGATGTAAAACCGACGCACCCCATTATAAGTCAATAGAGCAAGGGGGTGTACTTACACATCATGGATCCTATCAAAATGGAAACCTTGGTGCTAGTGAGGATAGAGCCTACTTGTTGTTTTCTTGTGTGAAAATATGTGTCTCCAAAAAGAAATACAAACAGAAATAGGGCCACCCTTGTCCAGCATTGCAGCATAGCTCCATTCAAGTGAATTAGGGTGAGCCGCAATACCAGATACAACCCAGGACAGGGGTGGCGACAGGAGAACACACACACAAAAATATTTATTTGTTAATCTAATTCGACCCCTTTAACGTTTTATTGTCTCAGTCATGATAAGTCCCTTATTTAAATCAAAAGGGACTTTAATGAGAATGATCTCAAGGACATTCACATCTTCTGACATGTCTTAATGACATGTCAAATGGTGTTTAAACCTAATGGTCACAAGATGGTGTCACCATAGCCCAGAAGTGGTTGATTTCATTATGTTGCCCAGTTTTGTGCAGCACTGTTGTTTTCATTTTGCTAGGGCTTGCTGTGGGAGGGATTACCAAGTAAAGGATATAAAAGGACTACAATTCCCATTATTCCCCTCCCCTTTCACAGACAATGCCTATATTTACAGCTGCCTGCATGCCCTTCTATTACAAGGTGTACAGTAGTTATGTAATTACTCACTGCCTGCTACGGAGATATAGCTCTGCTGTTCTACAGCTATACCCTGCATGGTCTGTTGCCCAGCATTTTAAACATGATCCCTCCAGGAAGGGAAGGGAGATAACAGGGAGAAGTGTATATAAGAGGAATGTGATGTATGACGTTCCATGCTACAGGCAGTGGGAGACGTGTTCAGTGTACGGAAGTTCACACAAGCAGGAGATAATCACCAGGCCCATGGCCCTGTGACTGCATGAGAAACTAGCTTACAGAGACATTTCAGCTACAGACAGCACACTAGTAAGTGACTAATCGCACTGTAGTTATACCACCTGCATGCAGTTTTTAAAGACCGGAAGACCCCTCTAAATTTGACCATTCAATTTAAGAGCGAGCTATCTGCATCCCTGGTTTTTATTATATTTACTCATCATCTGCAGACAGCTTTAGCGGTCATTATAAATAGGTTAGGAATTAATGACATGAAAGGCTGCCCGTACACGTGCAAGTTTTGATCAGGTTTTTTAATGTCGTTTTTTTAAGCCGAAACCAGATGTGGCTCATAATGGGAGAGAAAGTATAAAGGACATATACTACTACTCCTTTTTTTCAACCCACTTCTGTTTTTGGCTTCAAAAAGTGCTTAACCCCTTGGAGACACGGCCAATTTGAGTTTTTTTCATTTTCGTTTTATTCCTCCCCGCCTTCCAAAAGCCATAGCTTCTTTGTTTTTTTGTTGACAAAGCCGTATGAGGGCTTGTTTTTTACGGGACAAGTTGTAGTTATTGTACTGCATAATGTACTGGGAAGCTGAAAAAAAATAATTTGTGAGGTGATATGGGAAAAAAACAATGATTACGCAATTCATTGGGGGGTTTTGTTTTTACGGCGTCCATTAGGCGGTAAAAACTACATGTGCACCTTATTCTACAGGTTGATACAATTACAGCGATACCAAATTTATATGTCTTGTTTTATGTTTTACCACTTAAAAAAAAAAAAAAAAACCTAAGAGAGAGAGCCATAACTTTTTCATTTTTTCGTCAATTTAGCCATGTGAAGGCTTAATTTTTGCGAGGCAAGCTGTAGTTTTCACCAATACCATTTTGGGGTATGGGCAAATTTTTGATCACTTTTTATTTTTTTGAGAGAGAAGGTAACCAAAAAACAGCAATATGCTTGTTTTATCATTTTCTGTTTTTACGGCGTTCACCGGGCGGGTTAAACAATGCTATACTGTGATAGTTCTGACTTTTACGGACGCGGCGATATCAGTATTTTGTTTAACGTTACTTTAGGGGAAAGATTGGAAAAGGGTTTTTTTTAAACATAAAAAAAAGCTTTAACTGTTTTTTACCTTTTTTATTAGTCCCCCCTAGGAGACATGAACCAGCGATCTCTGAATCGCTTGCATGTTATACTGCAATACTAATGTATTGCAGTATATTGTGATACGGAGTCTCCTTTGAAGCCCTGCCAGAGGTAGAGCTTCAAAGAAGTACAAAGATGACAGACCTGGGGGCCTTTATTAGGCCACCAGGCTGCCATAACAACCATTGTAACGACCGATCGCACCGTGGGGTGGCATGATGGCATGTTTGATGGGGCACCCCCCTGATTCTAGCAATTTAAATGCCGGGGTCACGATTGACCGCAGCATTTAAGGTGTTAAATGGGCGGAATCAAAGTGAACTTTGATTCCGCCCGCTAGAGTGAGGTGTCGGCAGTGTAACACAGCTGTCACCCCCTTTATATGGAGCACGCTCAGCCCGTGAGCACGCTCCATACTTCCCCTTGGCGACAGCTACGTAATAGTATGTGGCATGTCGCCAAGTTGTCAAAAAAAAACTGCACGTGTACAGGCAGCCTCATATGAATTACTTCATTTAATCAGTGATGGGATGGGGAAAGGTGGGCTTACACAAAAAAAAGTCTCCCCATGATGAGACAAATATCCAGATAATCCAATTATTTAGATGTTCATCTCAGCTCCAATTACATTGTCACTTGTATAAGGTCATTTCTAAAACTCATTAGCTATTATATTTACTTTGCATATAAAAATCGATTTTATTTTTCTTTAAGTTGGCACACTAGCTGCTCAACCCTCACACACAGATGAATTAATGGGAGGGAGCAAGAGAGAAAGAGCTTTAGACTGTGATGGGCAACCAATAAATAGAACTTACGACCCTAGTAAGTGGTGGCCAAAAATGTATCCATTATCAATAACCAATTGCCAACATGACAAACAATGCCCAACTTCTACATTACTATTACCATCAAATTGTGCAGTTGTTAAAACATAACTTTTATTATTAATGTGGTAAAAAATAAATGTTAAAAACCTGACATAGGTCCTGCAATTAAATTGTTATCCACATAAAAGGACAGCACGTGGCTGAATGCAGTAGTGTTAAAATTGTAGTCGAGATCGCTGTCAGAAAGATGAGGCTGCAGTCCACATCAGCATGGCATATTAAAACAATAAAATCACAGCTCTCCGAAATATTTCACAGCTAAACCAGTGTCTGTAGGTTGTAAGGGGGCATCTTCCGAGGATCCAGCTCATATGTATTCATATAGTCAATGCAGGGCTTACCTTTTGAGAACGTATGCGTGCTGTGATAGGTGTTACCAAAAGGTAAGGCCTGTAGTGGACATATGAATAATAATGAACCACATGCCCCAAAAGTATACACTTGTATGGAACAAATCTTGAACCACACAAGAGTGCGTCATCATGCAGAACAAAGCACTACAGCTGTGGCATCCCAAAGTATGTGGCTCTTTAATATTCATATATTTACTGCACAACCCATCTTCTGATAACTCAACCTATTACAACACAAAGTTGGGCCCTGCAGTGAATATATGAACATCAAAGAGTCACATGCTTCAAGTGGCTTCAGGTGTCTGACATTAGCAATAACCAGTCTGCAGAGCCCCAGATAGCCTCAGTTTGGGAACCACGGTTATAAAACTTAACAGATTCTATCGGATCCTGATGGATCCCCATTGACTTATAATGGGCTCTTTAGTTTTCCAATGTTATTTTTACTGGACTGCATAGCAGATCATGCTGAGCTATTTTGGCTGTCAAAGAGCAGCAGAAAACTTAAAGAAGAGAGCCGTTTAATATGTTTATTGCTCACAACTAACCAATGGACTAATATAGCAAAAAATAGCCATAATGAATTCAAAACCATAATTATTTTCCAATAAACAATTCTAAAGATGACCACATAAAATCTTGAATTTCCTAGATCACGCTGAGATTTCTCAAGGATTTCCTATCCAATAACAGCGCTTTATAGTTTTCTGTCACAACTTGTGGAGGATTTATTGTATGAACTATTGTTTTTTTCTCTGGTATTTGAACATTGATATTTATGCAATTTAGTATGAAAATTCAATGTGATGACAATACCCTATAATCTTATCAGTTGGGTCTTTATATTCTGATATATAGAATTATTTGACAATATTGAAGGGAACATGTCACCTTGAACATGCAGTCGGATCTGCGGGCAGTATGTTCTATATCTGAACAGATTAGTATAAAATTTTGTGCCAAAACATTCAAGATAACCTGTAATGTGGGCGGTCCTACTCGAGATTGGCAGCTAATTCATGCAGGGAAGGATGTCGATCAATGGTTGAGACCGCCCACTGGACTCTTAAATCAATAAATTACAGGTTATCCTGAATCTTTTTGCAAAAAACTATATATAAATCTGCTCAGCTCCTCCTGGTCTATAACATGCGCAACGTAACCAGTTTCCTTTAAATTTATTACAATATACAATTCGTATAACAACAAATTATTAGTTTGGATTTTGAAATGCATTGAACTAAGTTTTCCTTTAAATATATAACAATATACGATTAGTATAAATTATTAGTTTGGATTTGGAAATGCATTGAACTAAGTTTTCCTTTAAATATATAACAATATACGATTAGTATAAATTATTAGTTTGGATTTTGAAATGCATTGAACTAAGTTTCCCTTTAAATATATAACAATATACAATTAGTATAAATTATTAGTTTGGATTTGGAAATGCATTGAACCATGATTTTAGAAAAATGATGTTCATTACAAGGCTGGCATTAATATTTTATATTTATTTATCAATAAATAATGGAAGCTGCTTCGTTCAGATTTCATGTATGGGGTAATGTCATTTAATGGATGATAATCAGTGTCAGACTGCCCTCAACATTTTTTATTCAGTATTGCTGCCAATATTAAACTTCCTACAAACTAATCATGGATGGTTTTAAATAATGGTTATTTGTTTCCTGCTGTCTTCCTTCTGTCCCTACCGCTGCTATATTCCAGCTTTATAAATATGTTCTCCTGAAAAACGGACTATTACTCTGATTTTTTTCATTGAAAGGTATGACAAGCAATTTTAAATCACAGAATTCATTGTTTGATGACCTTTTTGGATAATACTAGGCAGGAAACACAAGGGAATAGCTCATTTTGAATTACATTTGAAAACGCTAGGCAGCCATTAATGGTAATACATGCAGCTCGACAACAAGTTGCCATTTCTATAACATATCTCACTTATAGATGACATTATATAAAAGCGGTCTCTAAAGGATTTCAGGAAATATAGCATATGTCAAAAACCACAATTAAACTAGATAGACAGACTATATGGTGTCCATAGGCTTCCAAACATCTTGGAAGAAACATGGATAAACAAGTTGGATTCTTACAGAACGGACTCATTTGTATTGGCTGGATTCACACTGTGTATTTTTGTTGCGTTTTTTATCATGCATTTTTTTTTCTTCAGAGCTCAACTCCCAAATTTCTCAATGGAAGTTCATCAACCAAAAGAAAAAGATGCATTCTAAAAATGCAACAAAAATGCAGTGTAAACCCAGCCTTACAGACAGCTTAAGATCAATATTTTACCTTTAACGCTTACTATTTATGTGCAACATTTTTTAGGTAATGTCAAAAATATTTTAATATCTTTATATGTGTGAACCTAAAAGTGCTCAATATCTACTCATCTACTGCTATGGATAGTTGTAACTGGGGCTCACAGAACTGCTGAAACAGCCTACAGGGGGGATGGCTAGTCTATTCTAAGTCTTCTGGTTTATGACTTTGCATTCAGCTGTTACAAAGGCAACGTGACAAAACTTGATGACATTGTATTTCTTATGGCTAAAGATGCATACTAAAGACGAGATTGGGATTCTGTATGTTACCACATGTAGATAGTTAATGTTTGCAAGTTAAGGATAACGCCTACTCTCATTTTCTTATAAATAAAGATGCATTGCCCCCTGGGGGCAGAGACTGAACACTGACGCTGCGTGTCATGGTCACTCTCCGGCCGGCCGGCGTCTCTCAGATCCACCAGTGAGAGAGCATTCATTTGGAACTCATAGACAAATGCAGATAACGTCGAAAGTTAACGGACAAAGTAAATTCTCCAGCGACAGGTAATTTCATTGTTTTTTTCAGATATATTATATTTCATAGATCCAAGAAGAAAATTCATATTTCATAGATGTATAAGCTCCAAGACAAATTTGCCTATTAACATTCAGGGTTGGAATACAGCAAATGCCAATATTATAACAATTTAGGAAGTGTGACAACTTCCATAACAAAGAAGGTGTCTAAATTTTTTTCCTCCTATCCTGATCTTTGCTCAGAATTTGATATTTACATTGACCACGGCCTTCAGAATTGACAACTAACTAATGCAGAGAGCCATTACATATACTTTATTGTCAGCTGCTCGGTGCCTACAACAGTGAGCCCAGAGCTACTTCCATAAAAGCCAATGTAATGGCTCTCAGCAGTGAATGTGATTCAAGATCCAGGGTACCGTTTGTTTCTCTCTTCTGCCCCTGGTACAGATACTTAGAGCAGCAAGATTTATAAGAACGTTTGTATAACAAAGTGAGTTATTAAAGTATTGAAACTAGTAAGAACAATTCCAAACTCTTGCACCACCTCTTTAACAGAAGCAATGCCCTTAATGCCAGTTTGGACAATATTGGGAAAAAGGAATGGAAATACATCAAGGTTTCATAAAATGAGGCTACAAAAATAAAAACCATTCTGGTTTCTGATTTTAAAGTTCAAAAATAAGTAAGAAATGAGCTTTAGTCTGTCCACCTATAATACTGCTTGTGGAGCTATGCTTTATCATACAGGTTGCGCGATGGAAGTCATACTTGGTTATCTCTATGAATGTATTCCATATCCAGAGTAATCTGTTTGGCCTACTTCAGTGGCGATCCCGGAGGTTAGCACGTGGGTTCTGACTTTTAATGCAGACTATATTGAAAAACTAGAAAAATGCTCAGTCATTAAGCCTTTTTTACTAAAATGTATGGAATCTATTTAAATGTAATATTGTGGGATAATTAAAAAATGGTGGAATGGAGGCCAGTAATGGCACAGAGCAAGGAAAAGAGAAGCATACCAGGAAAAATCCAACTTTTGCCTGGAATGCGCCTTTAACCCTTTCATGCCGACAATCTGTAGATTCACGTCCTGTTCGCATATACCCCGTGCAGCCAGGACGTCAATCTGCAGACCTCTGCGTCTGCCGGCATAGTGCTGGCGAGATCACTCTGACGCCGGCAGCGTCAGTGTCCGCGGCTCCCCAGTAACCTGTTCTCTGACAGCCGAACCAATTGGTTCGGCACAGAGAATATGATCACCGTTATTAACTGCTTCCTGACCGCTCAAAGTAAATTCACGTTGGCGTGTGCTGGGCGCTGTGTAGCGCCGACGTTTAATTCACAGTAGGTGTTAAAAGCGCGATCGGGGCATCTCAGAGTAGTGCTGTTAACCCCTGCCTCTAGTCCAGGAGACATGATCGGGACCTGATTGGTTCAGGTCCCGATCATGTGATCCCAGGGAAAGTTTGTTGTAGCAGCAAACTGGAAAGTTTATTGCTACAACAAACTTTCCCGAGGAACGATTGCGGGAGCTGCCGTAGGTTGCATGACAAAATCGGAGGCCATACAACGGCCTTCGGTTCTGCCATTCACGGAAGCCTATGAGGACTAGCTGGTCCTCATAGGCTTCCTGTCAGTGTGACTGTCAACGTCAAACTGACAGTTTGTAATGCGTTACACTACCTAGGTAGTGTAATGTGTTATAGCAGCCATCAGTGCTGCAGGTGTTCAAGTAAAAAAAATAAAAAAAGTAATAAAAATGTTTTATAAAAAAGTGTAAAAACAAGTTACAAACAAGTTACAAAAACAAAAAATGCTTTTTTCCTATAAGTCTTTTATTAATTAGGAAAAACAATTAAAACGTTTAAAAAAGTACACATATTTGGTATCACCGCGTTCGTAACGACCCAAACTATAAAACGACAATATTATTTTTCCCGCACGGTGAACACCGCAAAAAATTATTTAAAAAAATGCTAGAATCACTATTTTTTTGGTCATCACCCCTCCCAAAATATAGAATAAAAAGTGATCAAAAAGTCGCACGTAACCCAAAATAATACCAATAAAAACTACAACCCATACCGCAAAAAAAAGACCTCTTCAAACCTGACATGGTGCCTAAAATATATTCTAAAAAAAGGAGACCCCAAAATCTTCTAGGTGCTCCTTTGCTTCTGAGGCCGGTGCTTCAGTCCATTATCAAACTAGAGCCACATGTGTGATATTTCTAAAAACTGCAGAATCTGGGCAATAAATATTGAGTTGCATCTGGTAAAACCTTCTGTGTTACAGAAAAAAATGTATTACAAATGAATTTCAGCAAAAAAACTGAAATTTGTAAATTTCACCTCTACATTGCTTTAATTCCTGTGAAACGCCTAAAGGGTTAATAAACTTTCTGAATGCTGTTTTGAATACTTTGAGGGGTGCCGTTTTTAAAATGGGGTGATTTATGGGGTCTATCTAGTACATAAGGCCCTCAAAGCCACTTCAGAACTGAACTGGTCCTTGACAAAATAGCCTTTTGAAATTTTCTTGAAAATGTGAGAAATTGCTGCTAAAGTTCTAAGCCTTGTAACGTCCTAGAAAAATAAAATAATGTTCAAAAAACAATGCAAATATAAAGTAGACATATGTAGGATGTTAATTAGCAACAATTTTGTGTGGTATTACTGTTTTACAAGTAGATTACATTTGAAATTAGAAAAATTATAATTTTTGCAAATTTTCTTTACATTTTTGGTGTTTTTCACAAATAAGCTATAAATTTATTGACCCAAGTTTTCCACTAACAAAGTACAATATGTCACGAGAAAACAATCTCTGAATCGCTTGGAGAGTTATTACCACATAAAATGACACGTCAGATTTGAAAAAATGGGGCTGGTCATTGAGGCATCAATGACCCTTGGTCCTGAAAGGGTTAAAGAAGACCTCCAGTGGAAAAACAGCTTTCCATGTCTACATTTCCCACCTGACTGTATACCACACTCTACACTTCTTTTATATATACTTTACTTACTTTTTGAATTGCTGCCTTGTCAGTGATGTAAAAAGGCCATCTTGTTTCTTAAATTTCCCCAGCTTTCTCTTCCTCTCTGCTTTGCTATGAATCTAATGATGCTTCAGCACAGCATCACATGACCAGCTAAAGACCATACCATTTCTGCATGCTGTGATTATCATTCTCTCTATACAGAAGTAGACATCTTTAACTTGATTCTGATAACTTGCTGCAGCGTGATATCACACAACAAAAGCCATTGAAAAGTAATTGAAAAAGTCAAGATAAGAGATCTAGCCATTGTTTATTTAACCCCTTGAGTACCCAGCTCATTTTGGCCTTGAGGACCAGAGCCATTTTTTCAAATCTGACATGTATCACTTTATGTGGTAATAACTCTGGAATGCTTTTACCTATCCAATTGATTCTGAGATTGTTTTCTCGTGACATATTGTACTTTAGATTAGTGCAAAAATTTGGTCGATAAATTCATTGCTTATTTGTGAAAAACACCAAAATTTAGAGAAAATATGAAAAAATTATGATTTTTCCAATTTTAAATGTATCTGCTTGTAAAACAGATAGTAATACCACACAAAATAGTTACTATTTCACATTTCCCATATGTCTACTTTATGTTTGCATCGTTTTTTGAACATCCTTTTATTTTTCTAGGACGTTACAAGGCTTAGAACTTTAGCAGCAATTTCTCATATTTTTAAGAAAATTTCAAAAAGCTATTTTTTCAGGGACCAGTTCAGTTCTGAAGTGGTTTTGAGTGCCCTATATATTAGAAACCCCCATAAAACACCCCATTTTGAAAACTGCACCCCTCAAAGTATCCAAAACAGCATTCAGAAAGTGTTTCAACCCTTTAGGCGTTTTACAGGAATTGAAGGAAAGTAGAGCTGAAATTTTCAAATTTCATTTTTTTTTACAAAATGTATATGTAATACATTTTCTTCTGTACCACAGAAGGTTTTACCTGAGAAACGCAGCTCAATATTTATTGCCCAGATTCTGCAGTTTTTAGAAATATCCCACATGTGGCCCTAGTGCGCTAATGGACTGAAACACAGGCCTCAGAAGCAAAGGCGCACCTCTTGGATTTTGTGGCCTCCTTTTTTCAGAATATATTTTAGGCACCATGTCAGGTTTGAAGAGGTCTTGTGGTGCCAAAACAGTGGAAACCCCCAAAAGTGACCCCCATTTTTTAAACTACACCCCTCAGGGAATTTATCTAGGGGTATAGTTAGCATTTTGACCACACAGGTATTTTGCTATATTTTCTGGAGTTAGTCTGTGAAAATGAAAATCGACTTTTTTTCTGGAAAAACCTAAAAATTTCTAATTTTTGCAAGAAATAAAGGAGAGAAAGCACCCCAACATTTGTAAAGCAATTTCTCGCGATTACGGAAATACCCCATATGTGGTAATAAACTGCTGTTTGGACCCACAGCAGGGCTCAGAAGGGAAGGACCCCCATTTGGATTTTGGAGCTCTGATTTTACTGGAATAGTTTTCGGTGCCGTGTCACGTTTGCAACGCCCTGGAGGGACCTAAACAGTGGAATCCCCCCAAAAGTGACCCCATTTTGGAAACTATACCCCTCAAGGAATTTTTCTAGTTGTATAGTTAGCATTTTGACCCCACAGGTTTTTTGCTGAATTTATTGGAATTAGTCTGTGAAGATGAAAAGAGACTTTTTTTTTTTTTTTAAAACACAGAATTTTCTAATTTTTATAAGGAATAAAGGAGAAAAAGCACCTCAACATTTGTAAAGCAATTTCTCCGGATTACGGTAATACCCTATATGTGGTAATAAACTGCTGTTTGGACCCACAGCAGGGCTCAGAAGGGAAGGACCCCCATTTGGATTTTGGAGCTCTGATTTTACTGGAATGGTTTTCGGTGCCGTGTCACGTTTGCAACGCCCTGGAGGGACCTAAACAGTGGAATCCCCCCAAAAGTTACCCCATTTTGGAAACTATACCCCTCAAGGAATTTTTCTAGTGGTATACTTAGCATTTTGACCCCACAGGTGTTTTTTGCTGAATTTATTGGAATTAGTCTGTGAAGATGAAAAGAGACTTTTTTTTTTGAAAAAACACAGAATTTTCTAATTTTTATAAGGAATAAAGGAGAAAAAGCACCTCAACATTTGTAAAGCAATTTCTCCGGATTACGGTAATACCCCATATGTGGTAATAAACTGCTGTGTGGACCCACGGCAGGGCTCAGGAGGGACGGAGCACCATTTGGATTTTGCAGCTCAGATTTTGCTGAATTGGTTTCTGGGGGCCATGTCGCATTTGCAGAGTCCCTGAAGTACCAGTACAGTAGAAATTCCCCAGATGTGATCCCAATTTGGAGACTATACCCCTGAAAGAATTCAATTAGAGGTGTAGTGAGCATTTTGAGCCCTCAGGTGTTTTATAGATTTTATTAGAATTGGTCCGTGAAAATGACAAATTTTTTTTTTTCCAATAACCTGTAGATTTAGCTCAGAATTTTTCATTTCCACAAGGAATACAGGAGAAAAGACACCCCAAAATGTGTTACACAATTTCTCCTGATTACGGAAATACCCCATATGTGGTTGTAAACGGCTATTTGGACATACAGCAAGGGTCTAAACGGAAAAAGTGCAATTTCGTTTTTGGAGTGGAGATTTTACAAAATTTGTTTTTGACGCAATGTTGCATTGCGCTGAGGTACCAGTACAGTGAAAACTCCTTAGAAGTGACCCCATTTAGGAAACTACACCCCTCAAGGAATTCATCTAGAAGTGTAGTGAGCATTTTGACCCCCAAAGGTTTTGCAGAAATTAGTGCGCAGTGGATGTTGCAAATTGAAAATTGACATTTTCACATATATGCTATTTCAGTGCCCAATGTGTTGGGCCTAGCTTGTACCACTGGAGACATACGCCCCATAAATTGTTAAGCGGTTCTCCAGAGTACGGTAATACCCCATATGTGGTCATAAACTGCTGTTTGGGCACACTGCCAGGCCCAGAAGGAGCGCCATTTGGCTTTTGGAGCGCAGATTTTGCTTGGTAGTAGTTTTGTTTAGTGTTTTACTGGTGTTTCAGTTTATAATGTGGGGGCATATGTAAGCTGGGCGGAGTGTATCAGGGTATATGTAAGCTGGGCGGAGTACATCAGGGTATATGTAAGCTGTGCGGAGTACATCAGGGTATATGTAAGCTGTGCGGAGTACATCAGGGTATATGTAAGCTGTGCGGAGTACATCAGGGTATATGTAAAGTGGGCGGAGTACATCAGGGCTTATGTAAGCTGGGCGGAGTACATCAGGGTATATGTTTGCTGGGCGGAGTGTATCAGGGTATATGTAATATGTGCGGAGAACATCAGGGTATATGTAAACAGTGCGGAGTACATCAGGGTATATGTAAGCTATGTGGAGTACATCAGGGTATATGTAAGCTGGGCGGAGTGCAACAGGTCATAGATGTAATAATGGAGAAAATGAATAATAAAATGATCCATGGATAGTGACGTACGCTTTGAACCAATCCTTCATGCACAGGCCGGATTATTGGATGCAGGAGTCGCACTTCTAAAGGGTGTCTGTGGTGTTGTACAAAACATCCGCACTCCAGTATTGCCTAATCTTTGACTTCTTCACTAGCCCCATATGTAGCACAGACCCCAAAATGTCATAGTTTCCGCTGCATTTACAGGGTCTACCTGTGGGAGCTGCAAATGATGACGTGGGGTTTTAGGTGAAGATCTGCTGCACATATAAATTAGTCTGGGCCGTCGTTTTGCATTATTGCGTTCCAAGAGTCATAACTTTTTATTTTTCCGTTGACGAGCTATGTGAGTGCTTGATTTTCATGGGACGAGCTGTCGTTTTTATTAGTATCATTTTGGGGTACATGCGATAATTTGATCCGTTTTTATTCCATTTTTTCTGAGGTGAGGAGACCAAAAAACAGAAATTCTTTCACTATTTTTTTTTATAATTTTTTGCCGGCGTTCTCTGTGCAGTATAAACAACATGTTTACTTTATTCTGCGGTTCGATACGATTATGGCAATACCAAATTTATATAGTTTTTATATGTTTTACTACTTTTACAAAATAAAAACACTTTTTTCTAAATAAAATGTTTTAGTGTCACCGTGTCCTGAGAGCCATAACTTTTTTATTTTTTTGTCGACGGAGCTTTGTGAGGGCTTGTTTTTTGCGTGACACACTGTAGTTTTTATTGGTACCATGTTTGGCTACGCGTGACTTTTTGATCACTTTTTATTCCATTTTTTTGGAAACAACGTGACCAAAAAAGGAAATTCTGCCATTGTTTTTTATGGTATTTTTTTTACGGTGTTCACCGTGCGGGATAAATAATATGTATTTTTTTAGGTCAGGCCAATACGAACGCGGCAATACCTATTATGTCTAGTTTTTGTCTTTTTTTTTCATTTTTTTTCTAATTATAAAGGGCTTGATCAGGGAAACAAGGCGATTATTGTTTTTATTACGTAAAACTGTTATTTATTTATCTAAAACTTTTTTTTTTACTTTTTTTCACTTTTTATTTTACACATACTAGGGGACTGGAAGATCTGATCTTCTGATCCCCTGTACAATGCACTGCACTACTTCTGTATGTACTTGTGTAGTGAAGTATTGTAACGGTCACTTTACAACTGACAGTTGAGCCTATTACGTCCTGCCTTGGGCAGGACCTAATAGGCTCGCGTACCTGGCAACCAGGAAGCCGTTGCTAGGCTTCCTGGTTGCCATTGCAACCATCAGAACCCCGCGATTTTTTGCGAGGGGGGGCAATGGGGTGCAGAGGGAGCCCCCTCCCTCTGTATCAATCACTTAAATGCCGCTGTCGCTATTGACAGCGGCATTTAAGGGGTTAAACGACAGCGATTGGAGAGGACAGTGATCGCTGTAGTTGCAGTGGGATGTCGGCTGTATATTACAGCCGACATCCGATGAAGATGGAGCGAGCACAGCTCCTGTGCCCGCTTCATCCTCAGGGCATTACTATACGCTCATTTCCGGGAAGGGTTAATAAAAATAGTGGTTTTTTTTTTTACACCGCTTTCTCTGATCTCCTCACGGATCTCACAGAAATGAGGAGATCAGAGAAAGTGACAGGAGCTTTCTCCTGCAGACGACGTCAGAGACAGCTGTGATTGGTCAGTCTTCAGAGACTGACCAATCACAGCAATCGCCGGCATTGGGGACTGCTAATTGGTCCCCAGGCCGGTAGCAGAGACGGTTAGCTGTCAATGACAGCTGCCGCCGCCGCTGTTATGTCACTATGTGATTTCACATAGTGACAGTTTATTCCTGCTCCGCAATAGTATGGCAAAGGTACGCTGCAATAAGCGGCCAGCGACGTACTATTGCGGCGAAGGTACGCAAGGGGTTAATGCATTAAAAGACAAGGTAAAGACGGCTACATCTGTATTCTCCTAAATAAGCTGAGAAACCATAAGTTTACAGACAGGGAGGCTGCACTATATCCTTCTACATTATATCTGTGTGACAGGAACTTGTTTAAGTATCAGTGGTAGCTGATGATAGAAGTTTATGTTCCCCCCTTTGCAAAACTAGTGTGGTACAGGAACCGCTGAAGCCTGTGATAGGTGACACATAGATCTCCATAGACTCAAGTACAGATAGCGTGTCACGAGCCTGATTCACATTGCTGCTAAACAAAATCCCAGTCTGATATATATAGAGATAGAAGAAGCAAGAAAAATAACAGGTGAGAGACTGACATATAGAATACCATAATCGTACATATGGGAAAGTTTAGTTTTGGTTGGAGTGTCCCTTCAACCTCTTTCTGTCACTGTTCACGTCCTAATAAATGTGCCACTTTCCATAAGGAACAACTGACAAGGACTGATACCATCCTTGGCATTTGCCCAGTAATTACTGAGCCAATAGACTTGGTTACTGGCATGTGATCATAATTATTAACCTCTGCAATGCTAATCATGGTGCTGACAAATTAAGAGGGTTCCTATTGTCACTTGCCCACCAGCCCCAGGGTTGCCACGTCTGATGGTTTTATATGGCGAGCCTGGCGCCCAACAAACTCCTCCACGACTTTTCATACATAATGCATGTTAGGGCATACATTAGACCAGAGTTCTCAAAAACGCAAGTTCGCAGGACGCATGCGGCCCCTTAGGCTTTCATCTGTGGCCCGCGGGGCACTGTAGCTCCCTCGGGAGGGGAGAGAGCCGAACGAAGGAGGGGTGCGCCGGCGAATGACGAAGCCTCTGACGTCACTGTCCACATATGAGAAGTGATGTCAGGGGCTTCCCCAGAGCAGAGCTTATACTAGCACTCTGCTCCGGGGCTCCGGCTGCTGGGGAAGCCCCTGACATCACTGTCCATATATGGACAGGGATGTAAGGAGCAGAGATGGAATCCCAGGCAGAGGCTAGTAGTCTTCTGCCTGGGACTCCGGTTCTGGGGTTGCCCATGACATCACTGTCCATATATGGACAGTGATGTCAGGAGCAGAGCTGGAGTCCCAGGCAGAGCGGTAGAAGCGCTCTGCCCAGAAATACCCCTGACATCACTGTCCATATACGGACAGTGATGTCAGGAGCAGAGCTGGAGTCCCAGTAAGAGCGCTAGTAGCGCTCTGCCCGGGACTCCGGATCTGGGATTGCCCCTGACATCACTGTCCATATATGGACTATGATGTCAGGAGCAGAGCTGGAGTCCCAGGAATAGCGCTACGAGCGCTCTGCCCGGGACTCTGGCTCTGGGGTTGCCCCTGACATCACTGTCCATATACGGACAGTGATGTCAGGCACTTCCCAAAAGTTCCGGAGCAGAGCCTATACTAGCGCTCTGCTCCGGGACTCCTGAACTGAGGAAGCCCTTGACATCACTGTCTATATATGGACAGTGATGTCAGAAGCAGAGCTGGAGTCCCAGTCAGAGTGCTAGATGCGGCTCTGCACCAGGACACTGGCTGGGGAAGCCCCTGACATCACTGTCTATATATGGTTGCCCTAGTCTCGTTTCAGAGATTCATCCGATTTCTCTACTTGGCTCTCAGGCTCCTAACTTTCTATTATTACATGATAAAAGTTTGATTTTCTCTATATGAGTTTTATCCTTATCCTCCTTCCCTTATATGTCTTCGTCTTTTGTCTACTTCTATATAATTTCTCTTCCTTATTCGATGGTTTTGGTTTATCATTATCTGCACTTGATGTTGATTGCAGAAGATGGCTCTAATACATTGTGCAGATTTGTATTATCTGTTACATGGCACTTCTCCCATACAATTTCTATGACATTTAGATATTTTCTTACCAATGTAACATTGATGTTTTTTTATTGTAGTTCATTTGCATAAATAAAAACTTACTTGACCATAAAAAATAATGATGCAAAAAAACAATTATTTGATATCCTCATATTCATAACCTTCACTAAATGTATCTTGTCAATTGCGGTGAAAGTTAAGCGGCATAAAACATTAAATTGGGAAAAAAAACAAATGGCGGAAATGCTTTTTTCAGGCACTTTGTCAATATAAAAAATTCATAAGTACTTACCTCAAATTTATATGTAACTTTAAATGATGGATAAAAAAAACTCCAACACAACCAACAAAAAACCAATGCCTCAAATAGTAAAGTAAACTTAAAATACAGGTAGGCAAAAAACGAAGAAGTTCCTGTTTTCCTTAAGCCTAAAATTGGCTTTGTCCTGAATCTGTTAAAGGGAACCGGTCATCCAAATTATGTTGCCCTTACTGAGGGCAGCATAATGTAGTGACAGACATGCCGATTTCAGCGGTCTGTCACTTATTAGCTAAAGTAAAGCGGTTTCTGAAAACTCACATGCAGAGTTCGGGCAGCACCACCAGAAAGGAGTCTGGCGTATTGATGTACAGATTCTAGCTCTGCCCACTCTTGCTGATTGACAGATGTCTCCCCATGTACAGGAATAGGGAGACATTTGTCAATCATTGTACAGTGGGCAGAGCTACTGGCAGCTCATGAGTACACCAGACTCGTCTCTGGTGGTGCTGCCCGAACTCTGCATGTACAATCTTAGAAACATCTGCACTTGAGAAAATAAGTGACAGACCAATTAAATCAGCGTGCCTGTCACTACATTATGCTGCCATCAGTGAGTGCAGCATAATGTGGATGACAGGTTCCCTTTAAAGAAATATATTTAGTTTAATCCCATAAAACCCAATCATAACAAAAGTAGAGGGGAGGGTACATACAAAAACAGTTATGATAATCAACAATTCTATTTCTATGGAGTAATTTGTGCAAGTAAATAAAACCGTTGCAACAACGCAATAAAAAAAATATATGTAAGTGATGCTGTACACATCATACATATTTACAACCACAGTATTAGACCACCAGACACAACTCTGCCTAATGAACAAGACAATGACAGACCTTGAGGGAGAAATTAATGCAAGCATGACAGTATAAATGAAATAAAAATATGATGCTGTATTTTAATCTTGTTTACTGTACTAAAAGGCAATCCAACCAAAGACAGACATTCTGGTAATTTATCCAAGATGAGTGGTAAAGAACAAGCCTGTCTAGAGAGTTTTTATTTCACCGACATTTTCTTCAGAAACGAAGAAGCACAAACAGCACACACGTTAAGAAAAGCAACAGCTTTGTTTTATTAGGAAGAGTAACTAACATTTACACAATGACAAGTAAAATGCCCTTCCATTTTCATCATATATAATATTATAGTATTCCATGACCAGGGACCGTACAATACTAATAGAAAATGTTCATAAAACATAATTAATCCTTACTCCTTAGCAAGGTGGACGCTGGATGGCTTTGCTCCTATTGGGATCCCATGTTTATGTAAGGACTTAATCAAGATTTCACGCATTTCTTGGTTGTAGGAATCAAAGTCAAAGACATTGCGGACTACATTTGACAGTCCCTCGTTGGGAAATTTCTGGTTGGAGATAAACATGAAACATAAAAATAAATATATTAACAGTATTAGAGAATACGCTGAATATACATTGAATAATACATGTATGTTTGTAATATTGCTGTGCAAGGAGTAGTGCCTGAAGAATAATAAGTAAAGAGGGGAAAGGTAATAGTTTTTGTCAGGCACCACCGCCGCTTAACAATTCTTATGCTATAAATTCTTACTCTTTTTTTTGCAGATATTGAATTTGAATAATTTATTTTAGTAACACAGTAGAAACGGAACTCACTCTTTACTAGTTTTCAGAAATGTGGCCCTAATGTGCTACTTGACTGAAACACAGGCCTCAAAACCACCTTGTTATTAGGAGGTTTTCCAGGCACCATTACAGGTTTGCAGAGGCCTTGAGGTGGCAAAACATAACACACACCCCAAGAAAGACTCCATTTTGGAAACTACCCTATTCAAGGAATTCATCTAGGGGTGTAGTGAGCATATTGACCCCACAGGTTTATTTATAGATTTGATAAAAAATTATTATTTTTCCAATAATATGTCGTTTTTATATTCACAAGATACTAGTCCTTCTCAATGAATTGGAATATCATCAAAAAGCTAATTTATTTCAGTCATTTAATTCAGTGAAACTCCTATATCATATAGATTCATTACACACAGATTGATCTATTTCCAGCATTTTTTTCTTTTAATGTGGATGATTATGGTAACAGTTAATGAAAACCCAAAATGAAGGGTCTCAGAAAACTAGAATATCATATAAGCCCAATTTAAAAAATGATTTTTAATACCGAAATGTAGGCCTACTGAAAAGTATGTACAGTATATACACTCAATACTTGGTCGGGCTCCTTTTGCATGAATTACTGCATCAATGCGGCGTGGCATGGAGGTGATCAGCCTGTGGCACTGCTGAGATGTTATGGAAGCCCAGGGTGCTTTGATAGCAGCCTTCAGCTCGTCTGCATTGTTATAAAAATACAAGTGCAGAGTCAGCGCAGTCGTCTAGCAGGAAATTTTGGAGCACTTCATGCTTCCCTCTGCTGACAAGCTTTATGTAAATGCGGATTTCATTTTCCAGCAGGACTTGGCACTTGCCCACACTGCCAATACCTGGTTTACTAACCACAGTATCACTGCGCTTGATTGGCCAGCAAACTCACCTGACCTAAACCCCATAGAGAATCTATGGGGTATTAGAGAAAGATGAGACACCAGACCCAATGACCATGCTGTTCTGACCGCTAAGGGGTTAAACTGGGATCGAAGCTAGGACCGATCCAGGCCGTTACAGCAGGATGTTAGCTGTAGTATAAATCGGATACCTGGTGGTGATGTGGGCTCAATTTCTGACCCTGCACAATCACCCTGTTGTAACTGTACGAGAACACCTTTCCGACAGCGCCGTATATATACACAGATGTTGAGAAGGGTTAACAACTCTGTTTGTTTTGAATCATTTGAGCAAGCCTGATATGTGTAAATAAAATGGTTGCAACAAAGCAAAGATGAAATATCATACAAGTTTTTATACATACTTTTTTATTTTGCAAGAAAATAGAAATTCAATCATACATGGATATGGATAGTGACGTCAAGAGCTTTTTAATTCTGGAGTTCCTGGCCAAAACACATTATGTTTTAGGCACATTATGCTCCTGACATCACTGACATCCTGACATCACTGTTTATAATATATATATATATATATATATATATATATATATATATATATATATATATATATAAAAACAGTGATGTCAGGAGCTCCCCCAGGGCCAATGTCCGTGGGCAGAGCTACTAATGCCCTGCATGGGGACTCTGGCATTGGATATGTCTTGGCATTACTGTACACATATGGACAGTGATGTCAGGAGCTTCCAGACGTATATGTTTAACATATACCTGTGAATGATGCCATCCGTCACTGAACTGCTCACATGTTTAAAATAACTTATATTGAGCAATATACTTTTTTTCGGGATTCCATCCTTAAAAAAAAGGTATCCTCATGTATACCAGCCTGACTGAGACCAAAGGGAAAACCCTATAAACATGTTTATGTTAAGGGGGGCCTAAACATTAGATAAGCATTACCTTCAGGATATGCAACAAACCTGCCACCTCTCGGAAAATTATCTTTAGGTAGAATGGTGGTCCTGTGATTGTTTTTTTTTTAAATATCCTTTTTATTGTCAATTTTCACATTTTCTTACAAACATTTCACGTAAAAGTTACATCATGAGTGCGCAGCACTCAACTGTCATTGAATTAACTTTGAATTAAATTCAACATAACATATAAACATGGCATAAGTGTCGATCTTCATATGGACCGAAAACATGACTTCCCCCAACCCCGACACGACTTAGGTCATCAATGAGTATCTACTTATCATTTATCCCCCAACTAGTTCAAAGTTGCAACCCCCCTAAAGTGCCTGCCAAGAGCTGTGTGCAGTACCACTTTGTGTGCTGGAAAGGCTTAACAATTTCCGCTATTTCGGCTGCTGTACATTGCGATTCTATCAATATTTGCCACTTATCAAATAGCTTCTTGGTTCCCGTTTCCTTCCGCCTTTCCACCTCCACCCTTTCAAGAACTAATAACTGTTTCAGCCGTGACACAATCAGTTCTAACCCCGGCGTGTCTGCCTCCAACCATTTACTCAGCAGGCATCTCAAGGCTACCAGTAAAATCGTGTGCACCAGCGCTGGAGGTGATCTCACTCCTCGAGCACCCTCTTCCTCTGGCGGCCGCGCCTGATGGAATAGTAGCGCTTGAGGCGTCAGTGGGAGGTTCGTTTTCCAATGATCCTCAATATATTTTTGTACCATCCCCCAAAATCGTTTCGTATGTACGCACCCCCACACTCCATGCCATAAATTCGTCAGAGGTGTATTGCATTTGGGGCAACACGTAATGCGGTCAGGGAAAGATTGTGAAGGCAGAATATTAAAGCCATATATAGCTGAATGCATCAACTTAAAATAGGTTTCCCTCCAGCTCTCATTTATAACACTCTTCCGTACCGTCTCCCAACCCCCCAGTATGATCTCTCCTATACCTGGATCTTGGGTCCACCGTTCCCAGATTTTTAAACTAACCCTTGATTGCGGACGAAGAAAACCATCTCTCAGTGCTCTATACAACCCTGAAATGGTCTCCCGCCCAGTTGTTGGACCTATGACCTCATCTAGAGTGTGCGAGGTAGCTTCCTTACTCAAATCCCTGAGCCTGGAGGTGCAAAATGCTCGTACCTGAAGTATTTGTAAAAAATTGACCCTACCTTCTATGGGTCTGAGTTTAGTGGTAATTTCCTCCCCAGTTAACCACCTCCTTTCCTCTATGTGCATAAGATCCCCTGCGTTGTCAATGCCTACCATCCCCCATGAGGCAAATCCGTCCCCCTTGCCTACTCCCGGTAAAAATTCCGGGTGTCCGCTCAACGGCATATATTTAGATACCAGGTGAGGTAACCCAAACTGCTTACGTACCACTTTCCAAGCTAGGACTGTATCTCTCAATACAATGGAAGTTTTGAGATGGCACGGAAGAGAAGCAACTCTACAATGTAACAAAGCTTTCAGGTTCCAGGGTAAGGCATACTCCCCCTCCAGATCTAAGTTGGAATAATTGCTTGTTTCGTGAAGCCAATCTACTACATGACGAAAAAGACAGGCCACGTTATAACCCCTGACATTCGGAAAGTTCACACCCCCTTCTTGTTTGCCCATCATGAGCTTGGTAAGTGCGATGCGAGGCCTTTTTCCTGCCCATATAAATTTAGTGAATGAGGCCGTCAGTTTAGAGACATCCACATGCTTCAACAAGAGAGGGATTGTTTGGAAGGGGTATAGCAATCTGGGGAAGCTAACCATCTTAATCAGGTGGCACCTTCCCAGGAGGGACAACGGCAATTGGCCCCATCTAGTGAGTTCTGCTTGTATTTTGTTAATTAACGGGGGATAATTTAGGCCATACAGGGTGTCCGGCACCCTCCCTATTCTGATACCCAGATAAGTAATGCAATGTTCAACTGGGGATATCCCACACCCCAAGGATTGCCAAAAGGTCTTAGGCAATGGCCTGCCCAACTCCAGCAGTTCGCTTTTAGCTAGGTTGACTTTATATCCCGAGCATTGCCCAAATTCCTGCAAAAATTTAAAAACCGTCCTTAAATGTTCTTGAGGATTTGACATAAAAAGTATAACGTCATCAGCAAACAGGGCTAACTTCACTGCCTGAGACCCTACTTGAATGCCTCTGAACATATCCGATTCCTCCAGAAATCTAGCCATAGGTTCCAATGCGAGATTGAATAACAGGGGCGACAGGGGACAACCCTGTCGTGTTCCTTTATGTAATTGGAAGGGAATCCGACAGGAACCCTGAGGAGTGAACACGTGCCTGCGGGTTATTGTAGACACCCTTCAGGAAGACCCGGAAGTCTCCCTGAACGTTCATTTTGTCCAGCACCATCCCCACCCATGCCCATTGTATGTTATCAAAGGCTTTCTCTGCGTCTAATGCTAATAGTGCCGGCCTGGTACCTGGCTGGGGACCGTGCCTTACTGTTTCTAGCACCGTCAACACTTTGCGTAGATTCGTCACTGCTGCCCTGCCCTTTACAAATCCTACTTGGGATTTTCCCACCAGTGTGGGTAGATACATAGCCAGCCGATTGGCCAAAATTTTTGTGAGCAATTTCTGATCTTGGTCTATCAGTGAAATGGGACGGTACGACCCCGGGTCAAGAGGATTCTTCCCCTTCTTGGGTAACACCTTTATATGCGCTACTTTGGCCTCTGCTGGTAAAGCACCCGTCCTTAGTAAAATATTATAGTATGCCACCAAGGTAGGGCTGATTTCTTCTCTCAGAGATTTAAAAAACTCTCCTGTGAATCCATCTGGACCCGGGGCCTTTCCGTTAGATAAGGTCTTAATGGCGCTCCGAACTTCCTCTAATGTAATCTCTGCGCTCAAGTGACCGTTCTGCTCCTGGGTGAGCCCTGGCAGCTTCACCTTCTCAAAAAATTCCCTCCCTTTTTGGAGATCTATGGGTGTCTCTGAGTAAAGGGCTTGGTAGTATTTACTTAATATGGTGTTGATTTTTTTTGGGTCTGAGGTAGAAGTTCCATTAGATTCGTTAAGTGTTGAAATGTGTGACGGTGCATACCTCCCCTCCGCTAATCGCGCTAATAATTTGCCCGCTTCATTGCCGAAACGCATTAGATCGGCATCAAATTGGGACCGGTAAATACTCTCTCTTTTGTCTAACCACTGATCAAACTGTCGCTTGGCTTCCCTCCATTTCTCCCCCAATGGCGGTAATGGAGAAGGTAGAAATGCTGTGTATGCACACCGTAATCTGTCGCTCGCTGCCTTGTATCCTTCGGTCGTTTTGCGTTTAAGATTAGACATAAATTTCATAACTTTCCCCCTTATTACCACTTTGGCTGTACGCCAATACAATGACGGTTCCGAACGATGCGATACATTATCCCCATCAAATTCCATCCACCACCCCTTAAGCTTCTGTATAAAGCCCTCATCCTTTGCCAGAAAGGCGGGAAACCTCCAGATAAAATCCGTTCCTCTAGCTACTGTGTCGGCCAAGGTAATGGTAACCGGGGCATGGTCCGAAATAACGAGATCTTCAATCGCCGCTTCACGTAATCGTCGCGATAATGCGTCATTAACTAGCAAGTAATTAATACGCGACCATGACTGATGAACATGGGAGAAATGTGTATATTCCCACGCATCTGGGTGTAGACTCCTCCACGCATCTATTAGGGCCGTGTGTCTTAAAAATTCGGGCAAGATCCTATCTCTATTTCTCTGCGAACTAGTCCCTGCGCTCCTATCTTCCCTTGAAGACCTCACAGTGTTAAGGTCTCCCCCCAGAATCAAAAACCTAGTGCGATCCTGCTGGAGTTGGGTTTCCAAATGACCAAAAAAACCTGCGTTAATCGTATTTGGGCCATACACATTATGAATACTGATAGTTTCCCCTGCATGCTCCATCACTAGATGGATCCAACGGCCCTCGTCATCCCGTTCCTGGGACACCAGCGTAAACGCAAAATTTTTATGTATCAAAATTATAACTCCCACCTTACCCTCCCTTGCCGACGAGCCAAAAACCTGACCCACCCAGAATTTTTGCAAATACTTAAACTCTGGCTCGGTAAGGTGAGTTTCCTGTAATAGGGCCACATCTGGGTGCAATCGTTTCATGTGTCGCAAAAGTTTGGTCCGTTTCTGTGGGGATCTCAGCCCTTTAACGTTCCAAGAGACTATTTTCATGTTATTGGGCCGTGCATAAGATGAGCTAAAATGCCTAAAAGTCGTGATAGGTTCGGGGAGTCAGATCCGCCTTTTTCCAAGAGCCATGTATAAACATTAATAACATAACCAAAACCCGGCTTATAAACCAGAACCAAACTCCATGTCAAGGCCATCCGGCCTTTATCTAACAACACCATAAAATCACCTACGGCAAGGGTTATCAGCCCCTTAATACCCACTGGTGTAAGTGACTTCACTTTTTTCTGTTGTGTCAAAACACGCCCCTCCCTCCCCCTCCCCCCCAGACCTGCATATATGTCTCCTTCAATGAGGAAGCAGCACCTGCCCTTACCACCTCATTACCCCTTTGTCGCCTGTGCACACATTTATACATTCTCATACCGTCGGTTTAACAACCTAGAGTCCGTTTGGATTGTATCCTCACATAAATCTTGTTTCGCCTCTAGGTTTCCCTGCCTCCTTTTCCCAGATCTCCTACCGCAACTTCCCCCAGTATGCCATCTGTGGCAGATATAACTAATCCCTTGCGTAGGGGAGGCATTGTATCATTCCCGGTCGATCCCGCCCACAAGGAAAAATCTCAGAACCTGATCTAACTCCCTCACTAATCTCCTGTAGCGAGAATGCAGGGAAATATCAAAAATGCATACATTTCAACATTGTAACATTATAACATTAGGTCAGCTGTTGACCGGTACAGAGTGCCGTATAAGACCGCCGAATATCGCCCTCAAAACTTTCAAATTATCTGCAAACTTATCTGTAGCCGGTCGGAATCTGCAATTGGTCTACAGCGTCCACAAAATCATCATCACATCAGCTTAAATAAAATGGTGTTGAAAAGAACTTCGTCCGTCAATCAGGAGACGTAGATCGGGTGCGGTCCCGTGTTCGCCTCTGCGGCTACGGAGAGTCCCCTCCATTTCCGGCTCGACCCCCCCGGGATCTTCCTGGTGTGGGCATTAAAGCTTCTGCCCAGGATCGCTCCATATTTTGTCGGTTCAGTTTGGCTTCTCTTGACTTGCGATTTGGACTGTATGCTGGACTGTGACGCTCCTCTTCTTGCTGGGGTCTGTGCCTGCAAAGCTCTGTAAGTGCGTCCTCCGCTTCCTGTGGCGTGGTGAAAACCTTGTTCCGCCCGTTCTCTTGAAACACCCGTAAGATGGCTGGGTACTGCAGGTTAAAGCGTATTTTCGCTTGGAACAGCGCGGTGCAGATCTTGCTGAAGGCCCGCCTTCGTTTTGCAACCTCCGCAGAGAAATCCTCAAAAAGTAGCACTTTCATGCCGATTATTTCCAAAGGACGCGATCTGCTGCGGAAAGCTTTCATGAGTGCCACCTTGTCATTGTAATCCAACAGCTTAAAGATTACTTGTCTGGGACGAAGCGAACTGTGGTCATCTGTTGCTGGGAGGTTTCTGGGGTCCGGCCCCACTCTGTGCGCCCTCTCCACCCGGCAGGGACGGGGAAGACCTAAAGCTGCTGGAAATGTCCTCTCACATAGTCGCTGTAAATCAGAAGATATCACTGCTTCCTTCAGCCCCACCAGTCGCAGGTTGCTCCTCCTGGAGCGGTTCTCCAGATCCTCCACCTTGTCCCCCAACTGCGTAGTAACAGACAGCACCCCTTTCAGTTTGGATTGCAGACGCTCATTTTCATCCTCCAGCAGCGTCATACGCTGTTCTAACTCATCAGCTCTGGTAGTGACTTGTGCCAGCTCCGCCTGCACGCGGTTTAGGGAATCTTGCACCGTTTTTTCCAGCGCCTTTTGCAGTTCTGGGGCTATCTGTTTGGCTACTTCCCGGGCCAGGACTACATAATCAATGGCTGCAGGATGAGAGGACATTATGTGTTCTGCCGGGCTTGAAAGCTGGGACTGATGGTGTTGCAGCTCATCTTCCTGTGTGTATAGCAGGGTCGCAGTGGCGGGAAGCGCCGCCATCTTACCTCCCTTTACCACGGCCGCAGCTGAATCTTCCATGGCTGGCTTCTGCGCGCTTCTGAGGAGGTACCTGTCCATACAGGCACCACCGGGTATGTTTCCGTGTGCAGGGCTGGTGGCTTCACCGCTGATTGTCGTTGCCGAAGCGACTATTGCGATCAAACAGGCTGGACGGGAGAGGGGGCTCTGTCACTCGCGTCCTGCATCGCCAGCGCCGGAACCGGAAGCCGGTCCTGTGATTCTTGTTCGCGGTTTTGCTCTGCAGGCACGGTCCTAATAAAATTTAATGGAGAGGTGGCCCCCTCCATTGAATTATATGGGAGTTACAGAAAGAGCAATGCAAGCAGAACGCAACTGCTTTCCATAACTCCCAAAGACTTGAATGGAGCGGGCCGCACGTAATCATGGCCACCACTCCACTGAATTCCATGGGGACAGTGACCGCACTATTAGATGCTCTTTATAAAACACTTAACTTGGTACTTCTACACTTGTTTAACAGTGCCAATTTCAAGCAAGTGTCGTATGCAAATTAAAGTGCTTCTCTGCCTTTAATGCATTTAAATTGAGCAAGAGGTAACTTTATTTGCATACATTTCCATACAGAGTGGTTTAAAGCAGTGCATCCAATAGATGTTCTTTCTTAAAGGGGTCCGTACATCGATCCATACAGAGGTGTAGAAATTCTAAAAACAAGTCTAAAGTCATCGAACAGGACTCTCCCTGGATTCTCTATGTATATCCTTGTACTCAGTGATATAAGAGACATATACATACATACATATATATATATATATACACACACACATATATATATATATTTTTTTTTTTTTTTTCATTTATAGAATAAAAAACAAATGTGTGGAAATACTGTCGCATCACATTACCAGTCATGTGGGCTATGAAGGCAATCACAGCCCATCGATAACTAGAATTAGATTACTGCAGAGGACATTAATCCACAAAAACACGTTAGTCCAGTTTATTGATGAAAGGTGACATCTTTCTCTTTCATTCATTTACATTTTCACGTTTTAGGCTATTTTTACAGTTAATCAATGTAATGATTTGCTTTTAGTCCATGCAACTTAATTGTGTCCTAATTCACAAGAGCTGCAGGGTCCCTTCAATATACATCAGCATGAAGAAGACACCATGGCAATATATTAACCTCTTAACGATAAAGCCTGTTTGGCGATCCAGTAAAAAAAAAAAAAGTGGCTATACATTAGAAATGGATAGTCAACTTATCTGCTGCCCTGCTCCTGAATGATCCCAGGCTCCCTTCTGGCGTTCCGGTCCCCCGGCAGTTGCGGCAGGAGCCTGGCTGCATATAACCATCCTGATGCAGGAACTAGCCCCCGCTTGTGACGGATATATCCATCGTAGTTTCCACTCAGGTGGATTTTCTTTTTTTACCTACTCACATATTGAATACTTCTGCTGCTTGAACCTACACTGCAAAAGCACTTTACAAAAAGTAGTAGTGCAGCCTCAGGCTGTGAAGCAGCTACTACATTCCCTATAATGTCTCAACTCTGTGCAAACCAGGGGCAGAGTCACATTACGGTGATTGGCTATACAGCAGAGGAGAACGGTTTGTGAGAGGTGGAGACTTTTGACATGTCAGGAGGGAGGGCGGAGTGGAGGAGGAGGCAAGGACTCAGGAGATGTACAACAATACGGACGTCAGATTATAGTTTAATCTAAGTCAGACACGTCGTGGGAGACTAACCTCCAGTCTCAGTAGAAACTCATGTACCTGGCACATGGTCAGAGTAAAGTCATGTGACTGACTTCTTGGATCGCAAGAAGGGCCTGAAACAGGCAGAAGAAACTGTGAAAGGAGGACATTATACACACAACTAATATACTGATGGTGAGCACTATACAGACAAATATGTCATACTTTAATTTCTTCCCGCATTTGGACGCAACTGTACGTCCATTTTAGTGGTGCCTTCCCATAAATGTAAGAACAGTTATGTTTAGTAGATGTCCTGTGCCGTCCGCAGCAGGTGCCGGCCGTACTATACACCCGACATCCCGCTGCAACAACCTGCATCAATGTTACCTCCGATCCCGTCCATTTAACCCCTTAAATGCCGCAGTCAATAGCAACCACAGGATCTAGCTGATTAGACAGAGGAAGTGGCACCAGGGGCGCCTTGGCAGGCTAATAAAGGCCTCCTATGGCTGTATGCCTATTAACCTATTAGCCTAATAGATTACAGGTCAGTTTGTTACTGCCATGCAATAATGATTGTCATGTGAAATCCCCTAGTCAGACTAAAAAAATAAAAGTTTATTAAAGTTTATTTTTTTTTAAAAAACACTCCATAAAAATGGTTTTATTTTGCAAAAGTGTAAAAAAATAAATAAAAAAATACACATATATGGTGATACAAGTGTAACGTCCTGTATAATAAAGCTAACATGTTATTTAAACAGAATATTGACCGTCAAAATTAAAAATGGTTCCATTAAAAATATATAACTTGTTCCACAAAAAAAACAAGCCCACATGTGGCTACAGCAACAGAAAAAGTTGGAAAGCGGTGACGTAAAATCTTTTTTTCCATGAAATGTGCTATTATTGTGCAAAAGTAGTAAGAAATAAAAACAACTATACATATTTGGTATTGATGTAATCATACCAACCTACAGACCCATAAAATAAAAGTATCATGTTATTCATCCTGCACAGTGAAAATTGCAGAATTTATAATGCAAGGTAATCGTACCAACCGGCGCAAAATTGATAACACAAAAAAAATTATGGCGGAATTGGTTTCTTTACATTCCCCTTTAGAAAGAGTTAAGAAAAGTTAATCAGCAAGTTACCGTATATGTATCACAAAATGGTGTCATTGAAAAATGAAACTCATATCGCAAAAAACAAGCCCTCATATGCAGCTACGTTGACGGAAAAAAAACAAGATAAGGTTCTCGGAATGTGGCGAGGCAAAAAATTGTGCATCCTCCACTTCAAAGTTCCCTTTTATGTCCCAATGGGAATTTGATCTAGATATTGACATCACGGTGCATAAATGGCATGAGATGTGTACAGCAGCCAGCAAAGGCAGTTGGCAGCTTGCTCTCACGGAGACATCCATAAAGATTGTTCATAGCGTGTAGCACATGATGCGATGGTGCATTATGTGTGGTTTATTGTGAGCCCTCAGCAGAGAGGAAGGATTCTGTAATCAGGTACCACAGGTCGTGTCTCCAGCCTATTGACAATCAGACGAGTCAGAGGTGCAGTCCACAAGACATAAAGCATCCCCATTGTCCAGTCTCCACAGGGGATCATCAGGAGACACCACAGTTATATTCAGCTCAGGTGCAGACCAGCAAACCAAGCAGATCCAATTAACTCCCCCCCCTGTGTCCTCATCCCGGCTGAGGCGGACAATAGACGGGCAATACACATAATGGTACAAAAGACACAACTCACATACAGACAGTAGAACTACAAACTGCCAAGATGTTCCTCCCCCCCTGAGAGGTATATAAGGGCTTGTCCTGGGGAGGATGGGAGTTCTGGATTTAGACCTTCAGGGGAGCTGAAGCGGAGGCCAGCACTCGGAGGATGTTCCTGTGATTAATTTATTTTGTGTGCTGTTCCTGAAGTGAAGGCTACTTGTTCTGTCAGCATTGGAAGCAATAAATCGTGTTGGAGTTACCCTGCCGTCACTGGCTCTGTTGATCATGTATTAACTTAATGAACCCCATGACAACTGGTGTCAGAAGTGGGATCAACAGAGTGCAGGAGAGATGGACAGAGGTCTGCATACCAGGATGTCTATCGTGAGGAGAGCAATTGTGGTTTACCAGGAGGCAATGGACTGTCTCGGACCAAAATCTACAGAAGACATTGAACGCTGGGCTTGAGATCGGGCTCTGACTATGGCTAGGAAGGGACAAGTTCTTGTGCGAGCTAGGGAGTTGCACCAGGAGACCATGGATTTTCTGGGATGTTTGGCCTCCAAGGATGATAAGTTCTGGGACTGAATTTGGTGTCTAGCAACAGCGGGGCGAGAGGTGCCGCAAACATGGTGCGTACGGCCAGCATAGTGTTACAAGGATTGTGCTGCTGCTGCTCCAGTCTCTGATCGCTACAGATCTCCAGAGAAAACTCCAAAGTGTCCAGAGGTGAGTGATGTGGAGTGTGGGGGCAGCATATCCCATAAGACATGGGAGCACCAGGAAGAGGGAAAAGATTCTGAACTTATTAATTCAGGACCAGGAGGAATGCATACAGAGGATGTCCATATATCTACAGAAACAAATGCTGTGAATGATGAAGATATAGGAGCTGTGACTAGCGCTGGTGTGGATGATGAAGACACAGGAGATATAACTAGCACTGGACCTCCTTAAACCTTTAGCACTGAGTTCACCAGTGCCAGTTCTGAAAGCCCAACTGAGGTTAAGGCACACGAAACAGACCCACTAGTGAGCAATGATGTTTGTGCTTCTCCAGGCGATGTGTTTCCTTCGTTCCCTTCACCCCAGGATTTCCAAGAGGTTGAGGAACCCAACTCTATTGTTACCTTGAGTTCTGATTTGTCTTTGTCCAATGATGTTGTGGATGTTGCAGTCAGTATGGACTCTCTGGGCACACAGTCTTCCAACATGGATGAGGATGACACTGGAGTGTCAGCGAGTTCTAAGGTGGAAGAAGGAGTGTTGGAGGAGCAGGTCTGCGAAGGACAACAAGACACTGGTCCCAACAGAAGTGGTGACCTTCATGATAGTGAGACTTCAGACCCTTTTCAAATATGGCCATGGCCCTTGTTTTCTCAAACCGATTGGACTTCTATCTCCCCATCTTCTGCCACCAAATTCTCTGGACTCACTACTATACTGAACAGTGACTGTATTTTCTGGTATGATCTTTGCCTGGGTGATGGGCAGGCACTGCATATATTGTGGTGGGATGCAGTGGGGAGGAAAGTGTCTGGATGGACCATGCAGAGTCTGCAGAAACCTGTAAACTGGATAAAAGGTCCCAAGAAACCTCCTGACTCCAGAGACTCCATGTCACGGGCTGGACTGTCCTGGAAGACACGGGATCAGATCTTCCAAACCTAACAGATGACGTGGAACTTATGTAGAAACTTCTTGAACCTTGTGATTGTGTTTCCAGACATTGCTCTTTGCCCCGGATATACATGTGCACTGGACTTTCTTTACAGCCTGTGGAATGTTCCTATTGAACTGCAATAAGTGGCTTATGAGTGAGATGGCCAGCGGCCTGTGTAGGCCACATGGCCAGCTCACTTATTATATGAGGGGAGAGGTTGTGATGGTGCATTATGTGTGATTTATTGTGAGCCTTCAGCAGAGAGGAATGATTCTGTAATCAGGTACCACAGGTCGTGTCTCCAGCCTATTGACAATCAGATGAGTTAGAGGTGCAGTCCACAAAACATAAAGCATCCCCATTGTCCAGTCTCCACAGGGGATCATCAGGAGACACCACAGTTATATTCAGCTCAGGTGCAGACCAGCAAACCAAGCAGATCCAAATAACTCCCCCCTGTGTCCTCATCCCGGCTGTGGCAGACAATAGACGGGCAATAAACATAATAGTACAAAAGACACAACTCACAGACAGTAGAACTATAAACTAAAGTCATTAAAATGATGGTGACTAGAGACTGCCAAGATGTTCCTCCCCCCCTGAGGGGTATATAAGGGCTTGTCCTGGGGAGGCTGGGAGTTCTGGATTTAGGCCTTCAGGAGAGCTGAAGCTGAGGCCAGCGCTCTGAGGATGTTCCTGTGATTACCTTATTTTGTGTGCTGTTCCTGCAGTGAAGGCTACCTGTTCTGTCAGCATTGGAAGCAATAAATCGTGTTGGAGTTACCCTGTCGTCACTGGCTCTGTTGATCGTGTATTAACTTAACGAACCCCATGACACATGGTTTCAACAAGACTACTCGCCATATATCCAGAAGTATCTGTGTTTAGGAGAAAGCCAGGATAGGGGTTCCAATCTCCACATTTGGTTGACTTTCTATAAACGCAAACGGTTTTGGGGAGCTAATATCAATCTAGCCAGTACTGTACATGTTTGGTAGATTGTTGACACTTTTACGTTCGGTGTGTCTGTTAGGGGATAAACTTTACTAGTGCTACCTTTAATTACTTCAATTTCTCAGAATCGCTGCCTGTATTAACATAGCCCAGAGTTGGAGGCAATCCTCCCTTTCAGTGACAGTGGTTAAAAGGTGCATGAATAGAATACTTGTATATGAAAATAAAAAAAATAAAAAAAGAGGACCTGTCCCCTCTCCTGACATGTCTATTTTAGTAAATACTTGAACTTCACATGAAATACCAAATCTGGTGCATTTTTCTTAGAACTGTGCATTGTGCCGTTACTCTGTTATTTCTCCTAGAATTCGCCTTGTTAAAGGGGTCTGTCCCTACAGTCTGTCCCTACAGTCTGTCAGCACTGATTGGACATGGTCAGTCTGTGAAGTGACACCCCCCAACTGGTAACACCCAATTGGTAATTTATAATTTTTTCGGAAGAATAAGAGAGGAATGGCACAACGTACAGTAATAGAAAAAGATGCTCTGTAATTGTTATATCATGGGGAATATGATAATTTATAGTTCTAAAACTGACATGACAGGGGAGGTGACAGGTCCTCTTTATTGCCATCCGAGAAGATAGAATGCTCCGTTATGGTAAGAATATTAAATCCCTAATTTAATTAAGAGGGAGCCACCAATATAGCCTCTTATCTGTCCCAATATAATTATTGGTACTATGATGGGAAGCAATATTTTATTTTTTAAGTGGTTAATACCAACTCAGACAATTATGGTATGTCCACAGAATATACCAGGTGGGAACTAAGTGGAGAAGTGGCCACATATGGGCGCGGCTCTCCTTTATGTCCTACGGGAGTTACTGAGCAGTGCTCAAATGTTTCCGTAACGCCCATAGAACATAATGGAGAAAGCCCATCCTTCCAGTTAAATGATTGATTCATTTAACTATGCAATGTTTTATATGCAGAAAAATTTATTCCTATGCGACACATTATAAATTATGTATTTTCTTATGCTTTGGAACTATAGATAGATCAATTTTAAATCTGAATTTTTTAATTCATGCACTTACCTCTAAGTGTTTCACAATGTTAACAACTTCTCTGGTTGAATAAGGATATGAGATAATTCCTTGGTCTGCCATACTCCTTAGCTCTCCAAAGGCAGCTACAAGCTTTTGTAATATGGCATCCGGCACATTAGGTCCATATTGTCTTAGCATTGCAAGTTCAGACTGGGGAACTGGATTGTCCACTGCATGACAACTAAAGATGTCCCCTGTAAAAGAAGTTCTGTTAAACAATCTCACAGGACACACATTTGGCTCTTCTATCAAAATTATATAACAAAAAGGCCTTATTGCCCATAGCAACCAATCAGAGCTGAAAGACCCTTGAGGAAGAAATACAATAAAAAAAATAACTTTAATAAAACAACCCACAAACACAGGGAATGAGGGCCATCTTTAACACAACATGACGTAAATGTACATAACCTTATTTTGATATATATTTGCTCTATTTTAGGTTGCTGCTGTGCTTTCCACTCACTAACAGAAGCAAGGAAAAATCCTCAGATAATAGATTCCCTAAGAGCTCATTCAGACAAACGATTTTCACGTCTGGGTGCTCTCCTGAACACGGACCCACTATAGTATGGGCTAATTAAGACCTCAGTTTTGTTTTTTTATGGGCCATCCGTCCGTGATTTAAAAAAAAAAACAGTGTGCTCTATCTTTGTCCATTTTTCACGCAGGAAGTCAATGGGACTGCATTAAAAACACACAGATGCCATCCGTTTCATTCTGTTTTCATGAATGGATGCCTGTAGACACCTGAGAAGGGAAACCAAGAAGTAAAGCCAGAGCAGTGTGGTCCTAAATATAAGACATGGTCAGAAGCCAAAAATATGCAGGAGAAAAATCTCACAATGCTCTGTATGCTATAAGCAATAGAAAATGGAGTTTCTGCGGTTATGGGACTATTATGTGGGTGTTTTGAGTGGGTTGGGACAATTAAGGACATTCTTTATTTTTTTTCACACACATAAAATACGGATGGTACACGGATGACATCAGGACGGAAAAAAAATACAAACTAGAGGCAATCGTAGAAAAAAACTGATACAAACGAATGCAAAATCGGCAGTTTTTCATGGACGGAAATCGGACGAGTTTTAACAATGCTCATTTGACTAAGCCCTAATGCCTCATTCACACGAACGCTGAGCATCTCGGACGTGAAAAACTGCAGTTTTTCACGTCCGAGATGCATCCATGCTCAGTGGTGCGGGATGCGATATCACGCATCCCCTATAGTTGAGTATCTATGGAGGGATGCGTGATGCGTGAAAAGATAGGACATGTCCTATTTTCCCACGGACCCTTCACACAGTCCGTTGAAACAACGGCTGTGTGAACGGCCACATTAAACAACATAGGTCCGTGGGACAGCCGCTGTTTCAACGGCCGTCCCACGGTTGTTTAACACGTTCGTGTGAATCAGGCCTTAGGCTGTATTCAGATGAAAATTGAAAAACACGTAATTCTTTCATCAGTTTTTAATTTTCAATCACTATTGTTCCGTATGTTCATTTTTTACGTCTGTCTAGCATCAGTAAACATCAGTTTTTCACGTTCGTAAAAAAAAACCGAAAAATGCCCACTTTTGTCCCAATCCACTAAAAAAAACACCCCAGGAAGGTCAAATGATTGCACAATCGCCATTTTCTCTTGCTTTTAGCATATGGAACATTGTGTGATTTGTCTTGTGATTATTTCTGGCTTCTGACCTTGTCTAATCTTTCTTGGACACCGACAGACCATATCTTTTTACACTGACTGGTCTCTAGATTTAGGGAGCGACGTGAGATGCTGGAGGAAGAATAGAGGGGGCTATGGGTTCATCCTATCGTCTCACAGCAAGCCTGCAAATGGCAATTCCATACTCTGACCTACATCAGCACCCAGAGAAATTCTCTGCCTTCTGCCACCCATCCATCCAGACATTTGACAGAATGCTGGAGGAGCTGCGCTATGGAATAATCTTAGTTTCCCAATACGTGGCGTTGTATTTCTGCTGAGGAACGGCTCCTTATCACTCTGAGGAAAGAACATAGATAGTCCCCTTTTCCTGTCAGTGATGGGGGGGGACGGGGACTGGGGTGCATGTGAAATGTGCTGAAGTATGGACAGATAAGATATCTAATTTTTATTTTTTACATTTATTTTGGATTCCTGGCCACTGGAAGTTCATTTGCATCTCTGCAATCTGAATTCTTACAGGAGACGGAGACGTCGACCATTGCATTGATTATCAAGGAAACCTGTGACAAAATTTGGGTTACATTGAAAATCTCTGTGATGCCACCACCAACTACACAACAATGGCTGGACATCACCCAGGAGTTCATGGAAACAGCAAAGTTTCCCAAGAACACCAGGGCACTGGATGGCAGGCAAATCCTTGTAAAGAAGCCGTCGCACTTATGGTCCCAATACTACAATTATAAACAGTATTTCTCTGTAGTGCTGTTGGCCTTGGCTGATAGTAACTACGGGTTTATATTTGTTATTATCGGGTCCTATGGAAGCACTGCAGATGCTTGCATCTTCAGGGCTTCCAGAATGGGTAAGCAGCTTTAATTAAACAAATTGGCCCTCCCTGAACCCTGTATACTGCCTGGATATAATGAACCACCAGCAACTTTTTTTCTTGTTGCTTATGATGGATTTGCCCCATTTCCCAGAAGAGGATGGGACGAAAGATGGCAAATATACAACTACCATCTCACCAGGGCAAGAAGGTTCGTCGATTGTGCCTTTGCAATCCTGTCCAATAAATGGAGTTTTCTCCACAGAACAATCCAGATGGATCCTCACCTGCCTGATCCTGCATAACTACACCAGGACTTATGAAACATGAACAAATGTTAACTCCTTCCCTCTTTAGCCACTTTTGACCTTCCTGACAGAGCCCCATTTTTCAAATCTGACATGTTTCACTTTATGTGGAAATAACTTCGGAATGCTTTAACCTATCCAAGCGATTCTGAGATTGTTTTCTCGTGACACATTGGACTTTATGTTACTGGCAAAATTTGCACGATACATTGAGTATTTAAATGTGATAAACACCAAAATTTTGCAAAAAATTGCACAAATTAGCATTTTTCGAAATTTAATGTACAGTGAAGGAAATACGTATTTGATCCCTTGCTGATTTTGTAAGTTTGCCCACTGTCAAAGTCATGAACAGTCTAGAATTTTTAGGCTAGGTTAATTTTACCAGTGAGAGATAGATTATATAAAAAAAAAAAAACAGAAAATCACATAGTCAAAATTATATATATTTATTTGCATTGCGCACAGAGAAACAAGTATTTGATCCCTTTGGCAAACAAGACTTAATACTTGGTGGCAAAACCCTTGTTGGCAAGCACAGCAGTCAGATGTTTTTTTGTAGTTGATGATGAGGTTTGCACACATGTTAGATTGAATTTTGGCCCACTCCTCTTTGCAGATCATCTGTAAATCATTAAGATTTCGAAGCTGTCGGTTGGCAACTCGGATCTTCAGCTCCCTCCATACGTTTTCGATGGGATTAAGGTCTGGAGACTGGCTAGGCCACTCCATGACCTTAATGTGTTTCTTTTTGAGCCACTCCTTTGTTGCCTTGGCTGTATGTTTCAGGTCATTGTCGTGCTGGAAGACCCAGCCACGAGCCATTTTTAATGTCCTGGTGGAGGGAAGGAGGTTGTCACTCAGGATTTGACGGTACATGGCTCCATCCATTCTCCCATTGATGCGGTGAAGTAGTACTGTGCCCTTAGCAGAGAAACACCCCCAAAACATAATGTTTCCACCTCCATGCTTGACAGTGGGGACGGTGTTCTTTGGGTCATAGGCAGCATTTCTCTTCCTCCAAACACGGCGAGTTGAGTTAATGCCAAAGAGCTCAAGTTTAGTCTCCTCTGACCACAGCACCTTCTCCCAATCACTCTCAGAATCATCCAGATGTTCATTTGCAAACTTCAGACGGGCCTGTACATGTGCCTTCTTGAGCAGGGGGACCTTGCGGGCACTGCAGGATTTTAATCCATTACGGCATAATGTGTTACCAATGGTTTTCTTGGTGACTGTGGTCCCAGCTGCCTTGAGATCATTAACAAGTTCCCCCCGTGTTGTTTTCGGCTGAGCTCTCACCTTCCTCAGGATCAAGGATACCCTACGAGGTGAGATTTTGCATGGAGTCCCAGATCGATGTCGATTGACAGTCATTTTGTATGTCTTCCATTTTCTTACTATTGCACCAACAGTTGTCTCCTTCTCACCCAGCGTCTTACTTATGGTTTTGTAGCCCATTCCAGCCTTGTGCAGGTCTATGCTCTTGTCCCTGACATCCTTAGAAAGCTCTTTGGTCTTGCCCATGTTGTAGAGGTTAGAGTCAGACTGATTAATTGAGTCTGTGGACAGGAGTCTTTTATACAGGTGACCATTTAAGACAGCTGTCTTTAATGCAGGCACCAAGTTGATTTGGAGTGTGTAACTGGTCTGGAGGAGGCTGAACTCTTAATGGTCGGTAGGGGATCAAATACTTATTTCTCTGTGCACAATGCAAATAAATATATATAATTTTGACTATGTGATTTTCTTTATTTTTTTTTATATAATCTATCTCTCACTGGTAAAATTAACCTAGCCTAAAAATTCTAGACTGTTCATGTCTTTGACAGTGGGCAAACTTACAAAATCAGCAAGGGATCAAATACTTATTTCCTTCACTGTATCTGCTTGTAAGACAGACAGTTATACCACACAAAATAGTCGCTAATTAACGTCCCCCACGTCTACATTAGATTGACATCGTTTTCTGAACATCCTTTTATTTTTCTAGGACGTTACAAGGCTTAGAACTTTAGCAGCAATTTCTCACATTTTCAAACAAATTTCAAAAGGCTATTTTTACTGGCTTTTAGGACCTTATATATTAGAAACCTCCAAAAAGTCACCCCATTTTAAAAAAGTCACCTCTCAAAGTATTCAAAACAGCATTTAGAAAGTTTCTTAACCCTTCAGACGCTTCACAGGAATTAAACCAAAGCAGAGGTGAAATTTACAAATTTCACTTTTTGTTATTGCAGAAATTCATTTTTAATCAATTTTTTTTGTAACACAAAGTTTTACCAGAGAAACGCAACACAATATTTATTGCCCAGGTTCTGCAGCTTTAGGTAATATCCCACAAGCTGCCCTAGTGTGCTTATAGACTGAAGCACCGGCCTCAGAAGAAAAGGAGCACCTAGTGGATTTTGGGCCTCCTTTTTAATAGAATATATTTTAGGCACCATGTCGGGTTTGAAGGGCTCTTGCGGTGCCAAAACAGTGAAAATCCCCAAAAGTGACCCACTTTGGGAAACTACACCCCTTAAGGAAATGATGTAGGGGTATAGTGAGAATTTTGACTCTACAGGTTTATTGCAGAACTTATTGGAAGTAGGCCTTGAAAACGGAAATCGACATTCTTTCAAAGAAAATGTAGGTTTAGCTAATTTCTTCTCATTTCCCCAAGGACTAAAGGAGAAAAAGCACCGCAAAATTTGTAAAGCAATTTCTCCCGAGTAAAACAATACCCCATATGTGGTAATAAACGGATGTTTGGACACACGGCAGGGCTTAGAAGGGAAAGAGCACCATTTGGCTTTTCGAGCTCAAATTTAGCAGGAATGGTTTGCAGAGGCCATGTCACATTTGCAAAGCACCTGAGGGACCAAAACAGTGAAAACACCCAAAAAGTGACTCCATTTAGGAAACTACACCCCTTGAGGAATTCATCTGTAGTGATCATTTTGATCCCACAGGTGTTTCAAAGAAATTATTAGAATTGGGAAGTGAAAATTAAAACAATCCTTTTTCTTCAATAAGACGTAGATTTAGCGCAAAATTTTTCATTTTCTCAACAAATAAAGGAAAAAAAGAACCCCAACATTTGTAAAGCAACGGCAATACCCCATATGTGGTCATAAACTGCTGTTTGGGCACATTGCGGGGCTCAGAAGAGAAGGAGCGGCATTTGGCTTTTGGAGCACAGATTTTGCTGGATTGGTTTCTTGACACAATATCGCTTTTGCAAAGCCCCCAATGTACCAGTACAGTGGAAACTACCCAAAAGGGACTCCATTTGTGATACTACACCCCTTGAGGAATTAATCTAGGGGTGTAGTGAGCATTCTGACCCCACAGGTATTTCATAGATTTTATTTGAATTGGGCAATAAAAATTAAATTTTTTTCCAATAAGACGTAGATCTCGAGCAAAATTGTACATTTTCTCAAAATATAAAAGCAGAAAAAGAACCCCAACATTTGGTAAGCAATTTCTCCCGAGTATGGCAATACCCCATATGTGGTTATAAACTAATTTTTGGGCACACGGTGGGCTCAGAAGGGAAGGAGTGCCATTTGGCTTTCGGAGTACAGATTTTGCTGGATTGGTTTCTGGTCGCTATGTAGCATTTGCAAAACCCCTGTGGGACCAAAACAGTGGAAACCCCCCAAAAGTGACCCCATTTTGGAAACTACACCCCTCAAGGTATTCACTTAGGGGTGTAGTGAGCATGTTAACCCTGCATGTGTTTTGCATAAATTAGTGTGCACTCGATATTGCAGAGTGAACATTTTTCAATAGATATGCCAATATGTGGTGCCCAGCTTGTGCCACCATAACAAGACAGCTCTCTAATTATTATGCTGTTTTTCCCGGTTTTAGAATCACCCTACATGGGGCCCTAATCTTTTGCCTGTACATTTGACAGGGCTCAGGAGTGAGAGCGTACCATGCGAAAATTGAGGACTAATTTGGCGATTTACACAGAATTGGTTCACAATTCCAGGGCTCTGGTGTGAAATAATAGAAGAAACCCCTGAGAAGACAACCCATTTTAGAAACTACACCACTTAAGGCATTGATTAAGGGGTGTAGTGAGCATTTTCACCCCACAGGTCTTTTCCATAAATGAATGCGCTGCGGATGGTGCAAAGTAAAAATTTAAATTTTTCCCCAGATATGCCAATTCAGTGGCAAGTATGTCGTGCCCAGCTTATGCCACTCTAGACACACACCCCAAAAATTGTTAAAAGGGTTCTCCCGGGTATGGTGGTGCCATATATGTGGAAGTAAACTGCTGTTTGGGCACACTGTAGGGCTCAGATGGGTGGGAGCGCCATTTGGCTTTTGAAGTGTAGATTTTGCTTGGTAGTAGTTATGTTTGAGTATTGCTGGTGTTTCAGTTTATAATGTGGGGGCACATGTAAACTGGGCAGAGTATAACAGGGGCATAGTTAGGTGGTATAATAATGGGGTAAGCAATAAAATAATCCATAGATGTGTGTTACGCTGTGAAGCAATCATTTCTGCACAGGCCGGTTTCACTGATAAATGGTGTCTTTACTTATCCCCCTTTTAGTCCACAGTCTGCACTTTTGCAGTTTGGGGAATTTTGCTGGGAAGGGTTGTCCTGGTATAATACGGGCGCCCTCGCTTCTAGCAGATATGTTTGGGCCCTCCTCTTCCTGGTTCCCTAATTTCAGGGCCCCGATAAATCGCCTCTTGAAACAGACGAAATGTTCCCCTCTGATCTGCACATCTGCATATTTTTTATTTCCTGACTTATGGAAACCAGAACTAATTTTATTTTTTCATAGACGTAGTGGTATGAGGGCTGTTTTTTTGCGGGATGAGTTGTAGTTATTATTGGTACCATTTTGGGATACATGTGACTTTTTGATTATTTTTTATCCTATTTTTTGAGAGGCAAGGTGACCAAAAAACAGCAATTCTGGCATCATTTTTATAGGGTTTTTTTTATACAGCGTTCACCATGCGTTATAAATTACATGTTAACGTTATTCTGCGGGTCAGTACGATTCCGGCGATACCTAATTTATAGAACTTTTTTATGTTTTACAACTTTTTGCACAATAAAATTACTTTTGTAAAAAGAATGTCTTTTTTCTGTCTCCATGTTGTGAGAACCATAACTTTTTCATTTTTTCATCGACGGAGCTGTATGAGGGCTTGTTTTTTACGAGACGGGCTATAGCTTTTATAGGCACCATTTTTGGATACATGCGACTTTTTGATCACTTTTTATTTTAATTTTTGTAGGCCAAAGTGACAAAAAACCAGAAATTCTGGCATTATTTTTTACGCCGTTCACCGCGTGGAATAAATAACATAATATTTCTATAGTTTAGGCCGTTACGGTCGCGGCGATACCAAATATGTATGATTTTTTTTCAATAATAAAGGACTTGATAAGGGGAAAAGGGCGATTGTGTTTTATTTTATTACTTAAAACTTTTATTATATTTTTTACAACTTTTTTCGTAAACTTTTTTTTTTACACTTTACTTTAGTCCCACAAGGGGACTTGAAGGTCCAACTGTCAGATTTTTTTTTCTAATACATTGCAATACCTACGTAGTGCAATGTATTTGATCCGTCAGTCATTCACGGACAGCAAGCCGATTAAGTTTTGCCTCCGGGCGGGGCCTAATCGGCTTCCGTAATGGCAGACAGGAGGCCATTGTTAGGTCTCCTGTTGTCATAATAGCAGTCGGAAGCCGTGCGATTGCAGGGCACAGCTGGCGATCTGCTAGCAACCACGAAGATGCAGCGATCGCTGCATCTGAGGGTTTAATGGCAGGGATCGGAGCTAGCTTCGGTTCCTGCCATTACAGGTGGATGTCAGGTGTAACATACAGCTGATATCCACCGCTGATGACGCCGGCTCATCTCCTGAGCCAGCGCCACCTCGCCGGCGGCTACAGAAAGCTTCCAGGCCCCGCCTCCGGGCGGGGGTGGGAAGTTTTCCATGCTAAGCACACCGGGAGGCCAGTATTAGGCCTCCGGTTGCCATTGCAGCCACCGACACCCCGGCGATTTCATTGCTGGGGTGTCGATGAGCTGCAAACACCTTAAATGCAGCGATCGCGTTTGATGGCTGCATTTAAGGGGTTAATGGCGGGGATCGAAGCTAACTTCGGTCCCCGCCGTTACAGCAGGAAGTCAGCTGTAAGATACATTTCATTAGATCTGTGAGAGCCAACAATAAACCTGAAACATATCAGTGCTGTACCAAACAACAGTCTCTTACATAATTGTTAAAAAAAAAACAACTTCATTTGACCCCAGAGCTGGATTTCCTGAGCAGGGCAGAGCGCTAGTATTGGCTCTGCTCTGGGACTCTGTGGAATATATGGAGAGTGCTGTCAGGGGATTCCACAGAGTCCCGGTGCAGAGCCGATACTAGTGCTCTGCCCGGGACTACCGCTCTAACCCCAGCACCGGAGTCCTTGTCAGAGCGCTACTAGCAACTGGCTCCTGACATCACATAATTTCTTCTGATAGTTTTCGGTCCGCTGCTAGGGGGGAGAAAATGACGCGCAGGCGCTGTGATAGTGATGAGGTGGGCATGCATGGTAAACACTGCTCGTGCAGAAACCTCGCAATGCTCAGAGACTAGCAGTGTTTACCACGCATGCTCAGAGACTAGCAGTGTTTCTCTCCCCTAGCAGCAGACTGGAAACTATCAGAAGAAAGGGAGTATCCGGTCCACCACTTCCCTCCAGTGTACAGTGACATCAGGAATGATGTACCCGTACATTGAGCCAGCCGGAAAACGGAACTCAGATCATGGACGAGCTAGCACAGGATTTTGCTACTGGAGACGCGTCACGTGACCAGCGCTGGAATCAGGTGTTAGAAGATGAAATCAAAACTTAAAGTATATTACAAATTACATTAATTTCATATGTGCAGTGAAATAGAAATTAGTTAATTGGTTCCGGAAAAACCCCTTTAACAAACACGGTCATGGCCTTCCTGTCAACTCCCCCCACGCCAGCCCTGAAACAGCTGGTCTGAGAGTCAGGACCTTGTGTGCTGACTACTTCCAGACACCTGAGGGAGCTGCTGCATGGCAGAAGGACTCTATTCATGGAGGAAGATAAAATTTACAATGTGTTGGCTAATTTCCTATTTGTTTCTGCATCTATTGAGGACCCTTGACGCGGGTTGCGAGCTTGCATTTTTTGATAGAAATACCAACTGTTCAGCCAACCTACAGGATGTAATACAACATTAATCCCTGTAGGCATGGGTGCAGTCACATGCAGTAGATTTTGAATCAGAACTTTCTGAAAAAAAGTCTGCTGTATGTGACTGCACCCTGGACTTGCACCAGCGGGTTGGGAGGTTGCGAATTTTAGGCAAAATATAAACTAATACCTCATTCTGCATCTGTATTTTTTTTTAGCACTAAAACAACATAAACTCTACTTTGCAGTCTTGCTTTTATACTCGGGTACGACCCCATATACCGCCCTCCCACCTAATCTACCTCCCAATCCTCCAGTCTCCCACCTTTCACAATAAAATGTAGAAAAAAAAAATTAAAATGTAAAATTTAAAACATATAACATTTTCATCAAATGTGCACCACCAACAAAAGTGCAAACATATTTGAACAACACATTTGAAAAAAAATAAAAAAAATGATGATATTGGATAGAAATGGGAGGAAGAGGTGGTCAAAGGGCTCCCCAGGATATGGGTGTTGGCCAGATGACTCGCTAGTAGCACCAGCTGCTTGTAAAGCCAGACAGCGGTGCTGTTGCTGCAGCGGATAAGGGAATAGGGATGCAATATTACTCTTGAAAGTATTAGGGAGGGTAGCCTCCATATGGTGACTGATTCTGTAATAAGGGGAGGACTAATATTCAAATAGCCGATAGGGCCGAGGTGGAGCAGTTTTAGTGCTCGGTTGGTCTGTGTCGCTTATATTTCCATAAAGCCACCACTGTACCAAAGTGGTGAAGAACGCAGCCAGATCGTTTTGTGGTGTTGCCGGCGCTACAACCATGTTAAGTGCTGCAAGCTTTCGCAGCACCCTTTTATTTGGTAACTCTCTCAGATGAGGTGCCAAACTCAGAAGATATTTATCTGTTGAGTCCTCACTAGTGGCAGAAGCCTTTTTTCTGTTGATGACTGTACGTCTAGCCAGGTTAGTGTCCTCCTGCGAATAAGGAGACTTGAGGGTTGAGACACACAGCACAGGTTGAGCAGGGTCGTCTGTCTCTTCTATATCAATTGGTAGGGTGGCAGAGGTATAGGACTGCTCATCCTCTTCCATGTTGTCTGCTGTGCTAAAAAACAAGATATTTGTTCTCACCGTAAAATCTATTTCTCGTTGAAACCATTGGGGGATACAGCAACAAAAAATAGGAGAGCAGGATCTGTGCCCACCAATGGATTTAACAGGAGATAGATTTTACAGTGAGTATAAAAATCTTTTTTTCTCGTTAATCAGTCCCAGAGTGAGAAAAAAGCACACTAAAAGTAAAGCCATGTGACTCGCCTATAGCTATATAGTTATGTGCAGTCACATAAACCAACTATAACATTACTGCAGTGTCCTGACAATGAATATACATTACCTCCAGCCAGGACGGGATGTGCATTCAGAATCCTGACCACTTCTGTAGCGTCTCTGTGATTTGCATGCCGTTGACATCGATACGTGCATCTTCCCGTGACGCACAGCAGAATATCTGCTGTTGAACACTATTATCGCTGGTGATGAGGCCAGAGTTACCAAGATACGGACCCCTGAGGATGAGTATCTGAAACGCGTAGGGTCGTTTATTGTATATGGAATGTCTGCACAGGGGACAGTAACATTGTGTTACACCCAGCACTAGGAGATCCGGTGATTTATTTCGGACACTGGTGCTTCTTTTGGGGATTGTACTATTGCTGTGCCCAGGATATATGCTGGTTCCAGACAAATATTGTTACAAACACTGAGATATATCTATCATAATGACTCAGTGTTTTCTGTTTAATACGTTTTTTAATTTTCACGGTGGGGCTCATTTCACAGTGGTGTGTTACCCCTGTTTTTAAAACGAGTTACTATTAAAAGGTATATTTTACTCAGTTGTCACTTCAGTGAACACACTAAAAGTAAAGCCATGTGACTCGCCTATAGCTATATAGTTATGTGCAGTCACATAAACCAACTATAACATTACTGCAGTGTCCTGACAATGAATATACATTACCTCCAGCCAGGACGGGATGTGCATTCAGAATCCTGACCACTTCTGTAGCGTCTCTGTGATTTGCAGCACAGCACAGCGAGATCTCGCTGTGAATGACAGTTTACAGCGTAATCTCGCGAGACTATGCCTGCTATGCTGTAAATCACAGAGACACTACAGAAGTGGTCAGGATTCTGAACACACATCACATCCTGGCTGGAGGTAATGTATATTCATTGTCATTACACATTAGTAGCGTTATAGTGTGTTTATGTGACTGCACATAGCGATATAGCTATATCGCTATCTGCAGTGTAAATGAATGGAGAGAAGTGTATGACGCTGATTCGTCATTGATTGGTCAGCGTCATACACTCCTCTGTACAACGTCCACTTGGTCATATAGTAAAACACCCCTAGTTGTCCATTGAGAAACTCATTAGCATAAAGTTAATATAGGTCATAACTCCGTCAAAAATTATCGTTTTTCTAAATAAAAAAAACACTGCTGTAATCTACATTACAGCGCCGATCACATCATGTACAATATAGGCCACTTATAATGTGGTAACAGAGCCTCTTTAAGGACCAAGCTAATGTTCTAAATTTTTTTTGTCAACATCACATTCCAAAAAATATAACTTTTTGTTTTTTTGTTAACACAGCCGTATGAGGGCTTTTTTTTTTGGTGGGATGAGTTAAATTTTGTAATGGCATTAATTTGGGGTACATATTAGTTAGGCTTCGTTCACATCTGCGTCAGGACTCCATTCATGGGTTCCATCTGAGCTTTCCGTCAGGGGAACCCATGAGCGGAATCCAAACTGAAACAAACGGAAACTGTAGGTTTGCATTTGCATCACCATTGATTTCAATGGTGACAGATCCGGTGAAAATGGTTTCCACATGGGGGCATTTAATAAAGGGGATATTTAAGGCGGTGCCAGCTCTATCAGGGCCACATGGCTGCAATAGGCAAAAGGACAATTTCTATTAACATCACCGTCAGGGCCACATAGTGACAATTGCAAACACAGGGGCCAGTTCAATCTCGATCAGACCTCATAATGGAAAAACTGGGGGGGGGGGTGGCAGCATATTACTTGTGTTCTTTTAAAACATAGGGCTAAAGTTGAACTTATCAATTTTAGATCCCTCTGTTGTGCTGCTTTTTTTCCAGAGAGCAGGAAACATGACCTGGGCTTTCTCCTCCCACGCATGTTTTTTTTTTTGCCCGGTCATGGTAGGAATTCGCCATACTGTCCCACAAATTGGGCTTCTCCTGGACCAGGCATATTAGTCTTTCCAAGTCCATCACACAGGGCATGGCTGGCTGGCATTGGGTGGCACTTTATAGAGACTGAAAATGTCTTCTCCTGGCTGACCATGCTGCTCTGGCAGTTCTCCCTTTTTTTTTCGGAATCTACTAGCAACTCATCAGGGAAAATCAGACCACACTTGGACAGCATCAGTGTGCGGCACGATTTTGTCACTGGTTCAGTGACTTAAATGGGCGAGAATCGGACCAAACTAGTGCATCCTGCGATTTTCTCTGCATGGATCGATCGGACATGTAAATGAACTAATCAGTGTTCAGTCCGAGTGCTGTCAGTTATATACTCGGACAGCACCCGGATGTGAAAATCGCTCGTCTGAATAGGCCCTTAGTGTTCTTGAGTGTAGTCAGATCTCCTCCTTATCGGTGTATATCTTAACTTAGTCTGTTCTACAATACATAAAGCATCTCTCCCGCAATGGCTTCATCATTGGAACAGACCACTGCACATAGATGAGGATGGGATTTAGTAATATGAGGATGTGTTCCCATTTCTACTACGGAGTGCTAAACAAGGCAACAATAATAAATAGATAAAGCATATTCCGGAAACTTTTAACATTGCCCTGTATACTTGCCTGATATTGTGCAAAAGGTGAATCAACACTTTATGTATATTGAAATGCTATCTAGCCATGATCAATGAATTGAAGAAAAAAATAAAATAACGAATATGCGGTATAAAAATATACTGTGCAGCCTTTTGGAGGGGGTTGTGGTCGACCAATGCTGACAGGTATGAACTTCAAAAATATTAATGAGGGGGAACATTAAAGAAAATGGTTATGTAATAACACATTTTTATCAACAGACTAGAAAAAAAAAAAGGGTGGGCTCCTATTGTTCGGTTCAATGATGTACCAAGAGGACAAACACAAGACTTAGAAAACTTCACACGGGCAGTGATCGGCTAAACAAGTGTGAACAGGTCAGCAATTAGCAGACCAACAAGCTAACGCTCGTATGTCAGCTGATCCCATCTTTTATGCAGTGTAGACAAGGGATGTGCTGCCGTCAAGATGCAAAACGTATGGAGACTAACCAATCTTCGGTCCCCCATACTCACCATCATTGCTTGGTTTAAATGAAGCAAACGAGCGCCGATCGGCATGCTGTTATCGTTGATAGGGACTCGTTAACGGGTAGAAAACCTGCCCGTGTAGTGCCACTGTATTGCATGTAATTCATAATGATTTGACAGATTTGTTAAGCTTTTAAGAATATATATGATCTTTGAAATGTACTATCTGGGGGAAAAAAATATGTATAGAGCTGTAAAAACAGTAAACTGCATTTCCTTTTGAGAGTTGGAGAGTGTAGAAACAGCAATTTCAATTGAAATGTAATTTGATGATTGAATATATAGTGTTCATTAAATGCCTATATACATATAATAGTGTATATTTTAAATGCACAAATAGATTGATAATAAATGATCAAACGATTATCGTTGATCACAATTGATTGTGCGATCATCTTTAACGTTATTGATAAATTTCGCTCGTCCGACATTTACATCACACTGCAATCGAATTGGCATTGCCTTCGAATATGGTGGCACATAAACAATAATTGTACTGATGGAAATGTGAATCCGATACTCATAACAATTTGTTTAAGCACCGATCATTTGTTGATCGTTTGAAAAACTTCCTACGTGTACATGCAGCTTTTACAATCTTTTCTGCAACTTACCCTACGGTCACAAAAACTTCTAAGGTAGAGTGAGGATCTGATAAGAACGGTTTCAAAAGAACAATGTAGAAACTATTTAGGTACCTGATATTTATTGACGGGCCATTCCTATATGCTCACATTTTTTTTTCTCTAAATATATAAATAAGTCAAAATATTTACAAAAAACTTATAGAATGTTTTTTCTCAAGAGGAGATTGTTTTTCATCATTACTACTTACCCAATGCACCAAAGAAATCATTTCCTAAGAAAGGAAATCCAGGTCTGTTCGCCAGCACGATCATTCTGAAATCAGGATGAATGGCGATCACATTATCTCTTCTCATGCGTTCTGATTGATCTGGCAAAAAAAGTACAACAGATTTCAAGATATGCTAAAAGTCATGAAAATGTGATGATAATATAATCAGCGATTTACGATCATTTCCTCAGTCAATAACAACAGCATTTTTGATGAGATGTCAGGAAAGAATGATTTCCAAGCTTAGGGCCTGATCACACCTGCGTCAGTGTTTCTTTTGTTCTGCTCCGTTAGAGGAGCAGAACAATGAAAATACTGGAAGCGCCAATTCCGTTAGATGACGGACACCATCGGTGCCGTACGAAACCCATTGACTTTACTAAATTCCATCATGTTTCCGTAATGGCATACGTGATTTTACCGAAAACAGTAGCGTAACATGCTGCGATATTGTTTCCGGTATTTTCGGCCAGATCTGTGTTGGAGGCCCCAAACTGAGCCTCCAAAGCAGATGTGAACAGGCCCTTACAAATCTTCAGTAAAACTCTTCTAAAATGATGCATGAATAGAAACATAATATAAATAGATGAGTGAGTATATGGGTATGTGGCAGATGTGGATATTAATAAGAATAAAGCTCTGAAAAAACGCAACAAAATATAGTGCAATGCTGGTGAATTGGGTTTTAAAAAACACAGAGAATTTTAGGGCTTGCTGTATGAATGCCCTATATGTTGCGGTTTTGCTGTGTATATCCGCTGTGGATTACACCACTTAAAATGTGAAATTTCTCTTAAAAAAAATAATGTTTATTAAAAAAGTTAAAAAAATAATTGAATAAAAGAAATGCCATAACATGCGCTTCTGGAATGCCATTTGGTATCCAAAATTTGCACTCACTTAGGCCTCATGCACACGACTGTAGTGGTGTGCACGGCCGTGATTTGCGGCTCGGACAGCCGCGGAGTGTCACCCGCGAGCCGCCCGCAAATGGCGGGCCATGCACATGGCCGCGTGCATTAATTTCTATGAGCCCCGCCCGCAAATGGCGGGCCATGTACATGGCCGCGTGCATTAATTTCTATGAGCCTGGACCGCAAGACACGGCCATAATAAGACATGTCCCTTCTTTTTGCCGTCCAGGCTCCTGGGCCATGCACGGACCGTGGAAACCACGATCGTGTGCCTGGGCCCATTGAAATGAATGGTGCCGCAATTCACCCGCAGATTTGCGGGTGAATTGCGGCCGCAAAAATATGTTCGTGTGCATGGAGCCTTACTCTAAGGTCACATTAGGTGTACAGCGAATCACTAAATCTCTGATTTTGTCACCACTCTGTGTCTTCATTCCAAGGTGATTACAGCAAAATCATTTTCCAGATCAATCCCAGCTTTAGACTGTATATTTCTAAGAACTACATCTGCTATTTTTGAGATCTACTCTCGGACACGATGAATTAGATGTACTTTTACTACTATACAGTAATCCTGGGATTTCACATTAATTCCATTGCACCACATAAGGATTACAGTGGAAAAGTGGAAGTATATCCAGCAGCTGTAGGATAGTTAGGCTATGTTCACACGGAGTATTTTGGGGGAGGAATATCTGCCTCAAAGCTCCAAACGGAATTTTGAGGCAGATATACCTCCCCCAAAATACTCCGTGTGAATAGCAATGATCGCGCCGTTTTTCGCCCGCGGCCATTGAGCGCCGCGGGCAGAAAACACGCTTTCTCCTGCCTCCCATTGAAGTCAATGGGAGGTCGGAGGCGGAAGCGCCCGAAGATAGGGCATGTCGCTTCTTTTTCCCGCGAGGCAGTTTTACTGCTCGCGGGAAAAAGACGCCGACGCCTCCCATTGAAATCAATGGGAGGCGTTCTCGGGGAGTTTCTGCCGAGTTTTGCGACGCGGTTTCCGCGTCAATAAACTCGGCAAAAGACCCCGTGTGAACATAGCCTAAGAATTGTACTAAATCACATCCTGACGTCCACTCTGATAATAATGAGGAGGAATCAGGATACAAGGAGCACAGTGTGAGTTCCTGCTATTAATAAATCACTATGAGTGATGACACCTTCATATTGTACAAGTTGAACCCATTAAGGACGCAGCATATTATGGGCCTTCAGGACGCAGTGGTTTATTTAGATTTTTTCATTGTTGCATTCGAAGAGTCATAACTTTTTTTATTTTCCTATCAATGTAGCTGTATAACGGCTTGTTTTTTTGCGGGACGAGTTGTATTTTTCAGTAACATTGTTTTGAGGTAAATATAATTTATTGCTTAACTTTTATCAATTTTTTTGGGGGAAGGGGGACAGCAATTCTGTCACAGTTTTTTGCGTTTTTATTTACGTCACGTGTTGCGCAGTTTAATTATTGTGTTAACTTTTTTTTACTGGTGGTTACGATTTTAGCAATACCAAATATGAAGTTTTTTTTTATGTTTAGTACCTTTGCACAATAAAAATATGTTTTATTAAAAAAAACACGTAACTGGGATGAGGGCTTGTTTTTTTTTTCGAAACACATTCTAAATTTAATTGGCATCATTTTGCGGTACATAGAACTTCTTGATCCTCTTTTGTTACATTTCTTAAGGGGAGTGTGAAAAAAAAAAAAAAAACATTTTAGTTTTTACAACATTTCCTGTGCAGTATAAATGATGTTATCTTTATTTTATAGGGGTCCAAATTGTGGCGATACCTCATATACATTTTTATATATATATATATATATATATATATATATATATATATATATATATATATATATATATATATATATATAGTTTACTACTTTTACTAAATAAAATAATTTTCAATTTACATTTTTTTTATTTATTTTTTTTACACTTTTTTTTTTATTAGCCCCACTAGGGGATTTGAAAGGAATGATTTTAGAGTTTGTATAATGTTATGGAATACATATTATTACAAAGCATTAATGCCTGTCAGTGTATTCCTGACTGGCAACCTATTAGCTCATGCCTCTTTCTAATCAACACTTAGCCATTGCAGACCAAGGGGCCTTTGTTAGGCCCCCGAAGCTATAGTAACACATAGAGCCCCTCCCTCTGTTAAGCTCCTTAGATGCTGCAGTCGCTATTGACCGCGGCATCTAAGGGGTTAAACATCCGAAATCAGAGTATCTCTGATCCCCACCGTTAGAGCGGGATATTGGCTGTGTAATACAGCCGCTACCTGCAAGTGATGGCGGTGGCACAGCTCTTGAACTTGCACCATCACTGCGCCACAATAGTACGGCGGTATGCGGGAAGGACCTACGAAGTACTGTTACAACACAAGGCAGAAAGGGGTGAAAGAGGTCCTATCACTTCTTAGAAAGCCTCAGAGTAATAGGAGACCAAAATAAGAAAAAAACTCATGTAATTGGGAACATTTGAAAAAATACTCCCTAATTTAGTCATAAGAGCTCTGGCCCTATGAGATAGGTAGACGACTTCAGGTTAATGTGGTTTTCCGGGATATTGATAAGGACATCAATAACAGATCGGTTGGGTGCCAACTCCTGGAACCCCCATCGATCAGCAGATTGAAGGGTTTGTGACGCTCCGGTTAACAGTGTCACAGTGCAGAATTTACATGGATAAAACAACAACATTTTAAACTGTAAGTAAATTAAAAAGTTGATATACAGTTAGGTCCAGAATTATTTGCACAGTGACACAATCTTCATGATTTGGGCTCTGCATGCCATCACATTGGATTTGAAATGAAACAACTGAGATGCAATTGAAGTGTAGACATTCAGGTTTAATTCAAGGGGTTGAACAAAAATATTCTGTGAAACGTTTAGGATTTGCAACCATTTTTCTACACTGCCTCCTCATTTCAAGGGCTTAAAAGTAAATCGGACAAATTAGCATTACCATAAATAAAATGTTTTTTTCGTTTAATACTTTGTAGAGAATCCTTTGCAGGCAATGACTGCCTGAAGTCTGGAACTCATGGACATCACCAAATGCTGGGTTTCCTCCTTTGTGATGCTTTGCCAGGCATTTACCACAGCGGTCTTCAGTTGTTGCTTAAGTTTTGTCTTAAGCAAGTGAAATCCATGCTCGATCGGGTTGAGATCTGGTGATTGACTTGGCCATTGCAGAATATTCCACTTCTTTGCCTTAAAAAACTCCTGGGTTGCTTTCACAGTATGTTTTGGGTCATTGTCCATCTGTACTGTGAAGTGACGTCCAATCAACCTTGCTGCATTTGGTTGAATCTGAGCAGAAAGTAAATCCCTGAACACTTCAGAATTCATCCGGCTGCTTCTGTCTTCAGTCACATCAATAGAGACTAGTGACCCAGTGCCTTTGGCAGCCATGCATGCCCATGCCATCACACTGCCTTCACCATGTTTTACAGAGGATGTGGTGTGCTTTGGATCATGAGACGTTCCAAGCCTTCTCCATACTTTCTTCCTCCCATCATTCTATTACAGGTTGATCTTAGTTCCAGCTGTCCAGAGAATGCTGTTCCAGAACTTGGCTGGCTTCTTTACATGTTGTTTGGCAAAGTCTTATCTGGCCTTTCTATTTTTGAGGCTGATTAACCCCTTAAGGACGCAGCCTAGTTTGGGCCTTAAGGCTCAGAGCCCATTTTTCAAATCTGACATATTTCACTTTATGTGGTAATAACGTCGGAATGCTTAAACCTATGCAAGCGATTCCGAGATTGTTTTCTCGTGACACTTTGGGCTTCATGTTCGTGGTAAAATTTGGTCGATATATTCAGTCTTTATTTGAGAAAAATTGCAAAATTTAGAGAAAATTTAGAAAAAATAGCATTTTTCAGAATTTAAATGCATCTGCTTGAAAAACAGACGGTTATACCACCCAAAATAGTTACTAGTTCACATTTCCCATATGTCTACTTTAGATTAGCATCGTTTTTAGAACATTATTTTATTTTTCTTGGACGTTACAAGGCTTAGAACATAAACAGCAATTTCTCATATTTTTAAGAAAATTTCAAAAGCCTTTTTTTTAAGGTACCTGTTCAGTTCTGAAGTGGCTTTGAGGGGCCTATGTATTAGAAACCCCCATAAAGCACCCCATTTTAAAAACTAGACCCTTCAAAGTATTCAAAACAGCATTTAGAAAGTTTTTTAACCCTTCAGGAATTTCACAGGAATTAAAGCAAAGTGGAGGTGAAATTTGCAAATTTCGTTTTTATTTCTGAATTTCAATTTTATTCTATTTTTTTTCTGTAACAAAGAAGGTTTTACCAGAGAAACACAACTAAATATGTATTGTCCAGATTCTTCAGTTTTTAGAAATGTCCCACATGTGGCTCTAGTGCGCTCGTGGAATAAAACACAAGCCCCAGAAGCAAAGAAGCACCTAGTGCATTTTGGTGGTGCTTTTTTATTAGCATATATTTTAGGCAGCATGCCAGGTTTGGAGAGGTGTTGAGGTGCCAAAACAGTAGGAATCCCCCAAAACTGACCCCATTTTGGAAACTGCACCCCTCAAGGAATTAATTTATGGTTATTGTTACCATTTTGACCCCGTAGTTTTTTCACAGCGCGTATTTGAATTGGGCTGTGAAATTAAAAGAATGACAATTTTTCCAATAAGATGTCATTTTTGATCAGAATTTCTTATTTTCACAGGGAACAAAATGCCCCATTTTGTTGCCCAATTTGTCCTGAGTGCGGCAATACCCCATTTGTGGTGATAAACTGCCGTTTGGGCCCATGGGAGGGCTCAGAAGGAAAGGAGCGCTATGTGTTTGTTGGAGTCCAGATTTTGCTGTATTGGTTTTCGGGTGCCATGTCGCATTTGCAGAGCCTCAGAGGTATCAAAGCAATGGAAACCCACCAAAAGTGACCCCATTTTGGAAACAAAACCCCTCAAGGAATTTATTTATGGGTGTTGTGACCATTTAGACCCCACAGTTTTTTCACAGAACTTATTTGAATTGGGCTGTGAATTTAAAAAGAAAAACTTTTTTCCAATAAGATGTAGTTTTGGCTCAAAATGTCTTATTTTCACAACGAATAAAATACCCCATTTTGTTGCCAAATTTGTCCTGAGTGCGGCAATACCCTATTTGTGCCCATAAACTGCCGTTTGGGCCCATGGGAGGTATTAGAAGGAAAGGAGCGCTATGTGTTCTTTGGAGCAGAGATTTTGCTGGATTGGTTTTCGGGTGCCATGTCGCATTTGCAGAGCCCCAAAGGTATCAAAGCAATGGAAACCCACCAGAAGTGACCCCATTTTGGAAACTACACCCCTCAAGGAATTCATTTATGGGTGTTGTGACCATTTAGACTCCACAGTTTTTTCACAGAATTTATTTGAATTGGGCTGTGAATTCAAAAAAATTAAATTTTTTCCAATAAGAGGTAGTTTTGGCTCAAAATTTCTTATTTTCACAAGGAATAAAATACCCCAATTTGTTGCCCAATTTGTCCTGAGTGCGGCAATACCCCATTTGTGGTGATAAACTGCCGTTTGGGCCCATGGGAGGCCTCAGAAGGAAAGGAGCTATATGTGTTCTTTGGAGCCCAGATTTTGCTGGATTGGTTTTCGGGTGCCATGTCGCATTTGCAGAGCCCCAAAGGTATCAAAGCAATGGAAACCCACCAGAAGTCACCCCATATTGGAAACTACACCCCTCAAAGAATTTATTTATGGGTGTTGTGACCATTTAGACCCCACAGTTTTTTCACAGAATTTATTTGAATTGGACTGTGAATTAAAAAAAAAATTATTTTTTCCAATAAGAGGTAGTTTTGGCTCAAAATTTCTTATTTTCACAAGGAATAAAATACCGCATTTTGTTGCCCAATTTGTCCTGAGTGTGGCAATACCCTATTTGTGGTGATAAACTGCCGTTTGGGCCCATGGGAGGGCTCAGAAGGAAAGGACCACCATGTGGCCTACTGGGAATTTTCTGGTGCTAAGTCGTGTGTGCAGAAGCCCCTGAGGTATCAGTACAGTTGAAACCCCCGAGAAGTGACCCCGTTTTAAAAACGACACCCCTTAAGGAATTCATCTAGAGGTGTAGTGAGCATTTTGACCCCACAGGTATTGTGTAAAAGATAATGCGCAGCAGATGGTGCAGAGTGAGATTTGCAATTTTCTATATATATGCCATGTCAGTGTCCGATATATTGTGCCCAGCATGTGCCACCGGAGACCTACACCCCATAAACTGTAATGTTGGCTCTCCCGGGTACGGCAATACCCTACATGTGGCTGTTATCAGCTGCCTGGGCATACAGCAGGGCTCAGAGGGGAAAGATGAGGATGGGTAAGCTGTGCGAAGTGGATCAGAGCGAGTAAAACTGGGGTAAATTAAAAATAAAGGGATGGATGATAAATTTGAAAACACTCTTTCATACAGAGCTCTGGTTTTTCGGGACACGTGTCACATTGATATATTGTGTCCTTCCTTATCCCCCTCTTATAGCAGACTCTGCACCTCTTTTGACTTTTTCCCTTCTTGCCAGTTTGGGGAACTTCTCCTAAAAAGTGTTGCCCTGGTACGATGCCTGTGGCCCCGCTTCCAGAAGTACTGTAAGGCTTCAGGACTTGATCTGACAAGTCCACCCCTCCCATGTACCTATTGTAGTCCAGGATGCAGTCTAGTTTGGGGGTCCCTGTACTGGTACCTCGTACAGGTACATGGGTACTGGTGTGGCATCTCCCTGGTCTTGTACTTGACACACAATATGTTGCTGCTAGATTGTGCCCTGCTCTCACCCCTTCTGAGTGTTTGCCCAAGCAGAGTCTTAGGGAGGCCTCTCAGATTTCTTCTAGCAGTGGCGCATGCCGCAGGACTTCTGGAAGCGAGGCAGTTGAAGAGTGGGACGCTGGTATAAAAATTATCCAGGTAGAGGTGGTAACCCTGGTCCAGCAGTGGGTGCACCAAATCCCACACAATTTTTGTATTAACTCCCAGTAAGGGGGGGCATTCTGGGGGCTGAGAACTGGTGTCCTTCCCTTCATATATCCTAAATTTGTAGGTATACCCTGATGCACTCTCGCAGCTTATACATCTTCACGCCATACCTTGCCCTCTTACACGGCAGGTACTCGCGGAATTGAAGCCTCCCTTTCAAATGTACCAGGGATTCATCTATAGAAATACACTTCTCGGGGGTGAATGCTGGGAAAACCGGGCACTGAAACGGTCTAATAGGGGTCTCCGTTTATACAAACGGTCAAAACTGGGGTCATCTCGGGGTGGGCACGGCTCATTATCAGTATAATGTAAGAAGCGAAGTATTGCCTCATTTTTATTTTATTTTTTAGTTTCCAGCTCAGTTCTGAAGTTGCTTTGAGGGGCCCATATATTAGACACCCTTATCAAACACCCCATTTCAGAAACTAGACCCCTCAAAGTATTCACAACAGCATTTAAAAAGTTTATTAACCCTTTAGGCGTTTCACAGGAATTTAGAGCAAAGTAGAGGTGACATTTAATTAATTTAATTAAATTTATTAGGCACCATGTCCGGTTTGAAGAGGTCTTGTGGTGCTAAAACAGTGGAAACCCCCCAAAAGTGACCCCTTTTTGGAAACTAGACCCCTTGAGGAATCCATTGTAGTTTTCATGGGGTGCATGCGGCTTTTTGATCAGTTTTTATTCTATTTTTAGGTGGCGTGGTGACTAAAAAAACAGCAATTTTACTATTGTTTTTTATTCAATTTTTTTTACAGCGTTCACCGTGCGCTATAAATGACATATTCACTTTATTCTGCGGGGCGATACGATTACGGCGATACCAGATGTTTATAGTTTTTTTTTATGTCTTATGTCGTTTGCACAATAAAATACATTTTGTAAAATATAATTTATTTTTTGTGTTCCCTTATTCTAAGAGCCATAACTGTTTTATTTTTCCATCAGGAAAGCCGTGCGAGGACTTATTTTTTGCGTAACGAACTGTAGTTTCGATCAGTACAATTTTTAGGTACATTCGACTTTTTGATCTCTTTTTATTCCATTTTTTGGGAGGTGAAGTGACCAAAGAATTGTGATTGTGGTACGGTTTATTATTATTTTCTCTTACGGCGTTCACCGCGCGGGATAAATAATGACATCGTTTTGTAGTTCAGGATGTTACGGACGCGGCGATACCAATTATGTATAGTTTATTTGTTTGTTTATATATTTTTATTAATAATAAAGAACTGATAAGGGAAAAAGGGGGACTTTTACTTTTATTACTTTTAAATCTTTTATTTTCTTATTTTTACACAACTTTTTTTTACTTTTTCACACTTTTTTTACTTTGTCCCACTAGGGGACATGAGAGCAGGAGGCTCTGATCGCTATTCTAATACACTGCACTACATGCGTAGTGCAGTGTATTAGAGCTGTCAGCTGTTCGCTGACAGCAAGCATAGTGGGTCCTGATTTTGTCGGGACCCACTAGGCTTCCGTCGATGGCGTAGCCAGAGTCCATTGTTAGGATTCTGGTTGCCATAGTAGCCATCACGGCCCGCTATCGTGTAGCAGGCCGGCGATGGCAGCTTAACCCCTAAGAAGCCGCGATCGCTATTGAACGCGGCTTCTAAGGGGTTAATCGGCGGGGACCACCGCGATCGGTCCCTGCACACTAAGCTGTGATAGCCTGCTGTCGGAAACAGCAGGTATCACAGCTCAGACACGCGCCGGGGAAAGATGGCGCCGTGTTTACTCAGGTCAGTAATAGTACTGACCTGAGCGCGAACGTTCTACTTAGCAGGACGTACTATTACTGACCTGAGCGCGAAGGGGTTAATGGTTTGCATCTTTTGGTGAACCCTCTGTATTTGCTCTCATGAAGTCTTCTCTTTATGGTAGACTTAGATACTGATACACCTACTTCCAGGAGAGTGTTCTTCACCTAGGTAGATGTTGTGAAGGGTTTTTTCTTCACCATGGAAAGGATTCTGCGATCATCCAGCACTGCTGTCTTCCGTAGATGTCCAGGCCTTTTGGAGTTCACGAGATCACCAGTGCGCTTTTTTTTTCAAGAACGTACCAAACTGTTGATTTGGCCACTCCTAACATTTGTGCTCTCTCTCTCTGATGGATTTCTTCATTTTTTTCAGCCTAATGATGGTCTGTTTTACTTTCATTGAGAGCTCATTTGACCTCATGTTGTGGGTTCACAGCAACAGCTTCCAAATGCCACACCTGGAAACAACTCCAGACCTTTTATCTGCTTAATGGATGGATTAACGAGGGAATAGCCCACACAGTCCATTAAATAGCCTTTGAGATTATTGTCCAATTACCTTTAGTCCCTCGAAAAAGAAGCAGCTACATATTAAAGCGCTGTAATTCCTAAACCCTTCATCAAATTAGGATGGGAATACCCTCAAATTAAAGCTGAGAGTCTGCACTTTAAGCCCATATTAATTATATAACTGTATATTCAATATGTTTTTTGTAAACAGCTAAAATGACAAAACTTGTGTCACTGTCCAAATAATTCCGGACCTAACTGTATATCAGGTAAATTTTAGCCTAACAAATGTCTGACACCGCTAGTTAGCAATAGGGTAAAGGAATAGGAACATACCAGTGTTGAAGACCTTAGAGCTTGCATCAGGGTAAAAAATAACTTTTATTCCGCCACACCGCAAAGAAATTGATCAACTTGTCATTTAGAAATGCATAGCTTGTAAAAAATTCAATACAAGTCACGTGAAGAGACTGCATTTATAATTGAATGTACTTACTGGCTACAAGTCTCCTTCCATCCGATAGAATCATTTCACCACTTTCTACCAAGGTTTTTAAAATACATGTGACATTAGTGGGGGCCTTGTCTGCCTCGTCTATAACCAAGATATGGCCCTTTTTAACAGACTTAACCTAAACATAAAAAACAAAGTAAATATGACAATTATTCAGAAGATAAAGTACTAAAATTTATTATTATTGCAGCAGCATTACAAACCATGGATTGACTCACATGTAGCAACGTATACATTGTACGGATGTAGCCATCTTTATCTTGACTCTGATAACTTGCTGCAGAGTGATATCACACAACAAAAGCAATTGAAAGAGTCATGTTAAAGTTTCTTGACACTCTGTATTTAATGTGTTAAAGTTCAATATAAAGATGCTGCATCTGTATATTACACATGTAAGAATCCATTTTACCTGTTGGATAAATCCTTATAAAGTACATGGTGATTACAAACGTCAACAACTATATTTAAAGATGTCGCTAGTCTCATGACTCCCCATTCATGAGACTAGTGACATGTTTGGGTTTTTTGCACTCGGTCATACATTTTCTACTTCAGACTGTGGGTGACAATTGCATATTTTATATAGGACACCTACCAGGGGTGAATCTTCATATACTATAATCCCCTCCTTCACAGATGGCTGCAATGTAAGGCTCTGTACAGTTGTGTCCCTATAGAACAAAACATAAATGTATAAATCAAATACAGTCTTTGCATTACTGTAGAGTTCAACAAATTTACTTAAATTTCCGCCAGAAATTGGTGTAAATTATAGCGGATTTCACTTTGTGATGCACATACAGACAAGATGCAACAAAGTTATTAAGAAGTGTGCACCTCTTGGTTGCATCGTACGCCAGAGGGCTTCAGTCCAAGACTGGTGTATAAAAATCAAGTCTTCGTAAATCTGGGCCAATGAGTCTAAAGGTTCAGCTTATGTCTCAATGGTTTTAGCTGCAGTGGGGACCCTGACCAACCAGATTCAGTGTAAGTTATTGGAAGAAAATCAGTCATATAGAGCAGATTATATTTTCCTAAATTGATTGTTCCAAAGACAGAGAAAAGCAGCATTCTAGTGACACACACTCTTTGAAGTAAACAGACTATAGACTGGTCTCCGTCAGCCATATAGACTTAGAATGAATCGGCAGTGCACATGCTCAACCGCCGATCCATTTAAACTCATGTGATGTGGAGGAACGGAGGATTTGTCCCAGCAGTAGAAATACATTGATCATACACTGATCATACAGCTACCTCTGGATAAGTGATCAATGTTCCTAGTGCGAAAACCCCTTTAGGCCAATATCAATATGAAAATAAAAATTAAATATATTTAATTAATTTGCTATTCAAAATAATAATAAAAGGATTGGGATAAAAATATTTATTTTTGTAAAGGATAACTATGCCTTTTTGCAACTATCAGTTATCTAAAAAAAAAAAACAAACAACAACTATTGTACATAATGAGATCAATGCTGTGCAATAGACTACTTCTCCTGTTGCGGACATGATTGGAAAAGTTTTGCACTGATACATATGTTTTTATTTGTGTATAGGTTCAGACAGCACCAGATATGTGTAAGGATGGGGTTTTGCACGGATAGGGGCCCAACCCAAATATGAGTATAAAAGTGCAAATAAAAATACCTTTGTTTCAAAATTGGTGTGCCGGATACTCTTTTATACACATATGTTTTTCTGCTCTGACCCATTTTGTACATACTTTATGGAACTATACAAATTCCCTGATTTTTAGTCCCATTAAGGGACTTTTACATTTAAGCCAGTGTATTAAATGTGTATTCCTATCTTAATTATTTTTTTTTTTAAATATCACTAGAGTATGCCATAACATTCTGATTCGTGGTGGTCCCTCCTCTGAAACACCCATTGATCCCGAAAATGAAGGGACAGGGGCCCTAATTCACGTGCAAAGATTAATTTCCTGTACATGTTCACGGGCAGTACATGACCTCAATGTGCGGCCACGGTAAAGGAGTTGACCATGTGAAGAACCCCATGGATCTCCGGAACAGGCGTAAAGTAGGTAAGTATAACTTTGCGGGAGGGCAACTTCCATCCAGGGATAAAGCTGCATTTTCAGCTTTTTCCCCAACGGCCACTTTAAACCACATACAAACCTTGTAACAAAGATAACAGGAATATAAACCAATCTTAGCACAGTATATGAGTAAACATGCAGGATCTTACATAAACTCATCACTGCCTTCCTATGGGCATATTTGACATAATAATAAGCAATTATTTTTTTTTTGCATTACCTTTCCGAGACTGAAAATACAGCACAAATATTAAGTGCTTCATGTTTCCAATCTATTTCTTGGCATGTTGCTCAATAAACAGATGGGGAGTGCTCGTACACAGTATTTTAGGCTTTAATTCCAAAGAGACTCTTGTCCATCTGTATTTATATTTGACATTCAATTTAAGAACGTCAGAATACAGACTTGGCTGCTTGCAATTCAAATCTGCTACAGAAACAACAACATGACTGCTCTGTGCGGTCTGCCAGCAAGGAAGATCAGATCTGAATGGTTTATTATGTAGTCTCTAAGAAATATTTTGATGCTTTATACCAGAGGTTTAGTTTAATCGCAGAAGTCAAGTTCTCCGATTAAACAAAAGATAGAAATATCTTACAGTTCACAAGATGCCCTGTAGTTATTCTATACTGTGTAAATGATGAATGAGTCAAATAACAGTAGAAATAGTGTCTACTATGGCTGGATTGCTATGGAATGCTCCAGAAGTTTATATTATCAAAGTAAAATTCTGAGCAAAAACGCAAAACGCAAATTTACCCCGATTCCCACACACCTACGAGCCTAATTTACTGGGATCTCATAACGTGGATAGGGATTTTTTTCGGCCCGTGTCCTCCATAGAGTAGATTGACATCCATTTAATATTTTTTCAGACTACTCGGTCACATGTATACTAAAATTAATGAACAAACAATAAGCCAAAGGGGAGCACTCCCTGTCCATAAGAGCTTACAATCTAAATGGAATGGGAGGAGTAACACAATAGGCACAAGGTGACAATTATGTTCAGGGGTCCAGTCTCTTGTGTTGGCAAAAGGGAATATAAAGAAAGATGCATGAACCAGTCACCTAGCCAGTATCTCAGCCTACACGGATATATAAAGTACAGGGTGATACAACAAGGGTAGTTAGTTGCGGACAGAGTAAAGTGGAGATGTCACTGACCAAGTCAGGTTGTGTATGGACCAGGGCTATGTGACAGGAAATGTGTTTTCAAGGAAATCTTTGCCATTTATCAGAAATGTATTATTCCTAGTGATAATCATTATTGCTATGATTGTAGCGTGTAACGGGTATCCGGGTATCCCTAGCGAATCGGTCAGCAGATTTTACACTAAGGATTGGGTACCGAAAAGGATAGGGATAGTATAAAATGTGTTAACTTTGTTGATGTTTGTGTGTGCGTGTGGTGCAAGTGCTTGTTGTGGCTTATTTGACACTGCAACCCGGATGCTGGTAAACGTTATGGTCGTGGAGTCAATAAACGGCCTAACTAGGCGCAGAAGGCTAACGCTCAAATTCTAACTCCTTTTTAGGAAACAATTAAAATAAAATAGACCCCTCCATAAGTGACAATCAGAGAGAAAGTATGCTCTTTTGTTGATAGGTAAGGGGGGTCGATAACTTGAACAAACGATCAAAAAATTAATTTTTAAGGCTCGATTAAAACCGGGAATGTTAGGAGTGAGTTTAATGTTCCGGAGCAGTGAGTTACACATACTCTTGCACAGTATAAGGTACTTCATCTGCTGCATATTACACGATCCATTGTTCTTTCCGAATATACACAACTGGCCAATTCATGGCACCACTGTGCAAGTGCTGATGATGTCATGCTTCAAAGAAAGCAGGCAAGCTCGAAGATCTCAACATCAAGGCACCCCTGGCAAATAAGGTTTTGTAGTGGTGAGAGAATGCTCCTGATCAAGACAAATTGAAAGCTATAGGTGAGGGCAAGGTCTTGTTTATTTTTAAATAAATGTTATTCCATTTTTTAAATAACACATATTATAAATTTTTAGTATACATTTAACAGAGTTACAATACTTTATCTATAACGCACCTACCCCTCCTCCCTCCCATTCCCTTGGTCTGCCGTCCTTTCATTCAAAATCTTCCAGTAAACGGTCAATATCTTCCAGTGCATATATACCGTAGTTCTCTAATTTCCCTCTCTGAATTTTTTTTTATTAATCATTCCCCCTCCTTTTTTTCCTACTCTCCCACTTCTTTTCCGCTTTATTCCAAAGTTCTCCATTCTAAATATATTAGTGATTTCAATGTCATATTTGGAACATCAGGATTTAACCATTTTAACAGTATAACTTTTTTTGCCACCAATAAGGCCACGTGTATGAACTGTTTTACAAATTTATCTTTAACAATTACAATATTATGGAATAAACACATCCACTCCTCACACCTTACTTTTATTGCTGTTGGCCTACTTATATTTGGGGTATTCCAATTTAGAATTTTGGTAATATTTCCCCATCAGGATGTTAAATGCTCTTTATGAACTAGAGATCAGCTTGCATTGCATCTCTCTTCATAATCACACTTCAACCTTCTTCTTCACCCATTTCCATTTTTTTCTCCTATTTCCTTCAGTTTATTGGTGAAGTTCAAATCGCCTTTCCATTTGGCTAAACACCTTGTTTCAAATTCTTCTTCCCATCTATTTTTTGTAATTTTTCTTCTAATATATGATATGGAACGGGAAGGTCGTGTTTTAAAGCCAAGAATCTGAATCCAGCCATATTTGCAACTCTCACTTGAGCCCGTATCAGAAAAAAATAACATAAAAAAATGAATATGTTTCACAATCTGGTTTTAAATAGCAAAAAAAAAATATTACTGTAAGTACGGTAATACATTCCCTTTAACAACATTAGAGCAAACTGATGTTTTTACATGCCTTTACATTACTAAGCTTATCTATTTTAGCTGTTGAAAAACAGAACTTATAGAATACATATAAATAAACTATATATATATATATATATATATATATATATATATATATATATATATATATATATATATACGTATTATGATGGCAATGCACAAGTTATGCACAAGAAAGCCAACACAATAGATGTTGTTTTAGAACCATCAGTTCACGTGATTAGTATCCATTGCAAAATGTGTGCATTACCCTAGATACAGATTTTAGGGTCGCCTGTGCCTGCTGTAGAAATAGAAACTGGCATCAATGAAATAAACAAATAAGTGTTATGGATCCAGATACAAATAGAACAAGAGATTATAGAGTAATATAAAGCCATTCATTGAAAAGCTCAAAATAGAAGATACTTTGAAAGTCTGGGTGCAGTCGTGGCCTTTTTAAGCATATCTGTCATCAGAATATGCTGCCCTATGTAAGGGCAGCATACGGGTGTAGTGTGAGGGCTTTCATATTAGCCAAAATGATTAACAGCAAATTACATAAAAGTTGGTGTGGGTTCCAACTCTAGGTACTTTGCTATTGTGAAAACAGGGGTCCTGGGACCCCTGTTCGCTGATACAAAGGGGCCAGCAGCAGGCTCTTTTCCTATTGAAGTCAGCTAGCTCAATTAAAGTCTATGAAAGTAACAGAAAGCAGAAAAGCAGCGCTTGGCTCTGTGACTTAATTGGACTATTCTCAGCCCAACCTTTGAATCTCTCTACTTGCATAATCCCATTAAAAATGTTGCATTGTTTTTGAGATGCAGCTTCTGTGTATCCACTATGCATAGAAGCTGCATATCGACGCTTTAACCCGAAACAGTCAATCCAACTGACTGACGGCTGTGCTCATAGTGGATGAATTGAAGCTACATTTACAAAATGAACCAACATTTTTAATGCAGATGTATTACAAAAATGTATTCATGCAAAAATACAATACCGCAAAGGATTCCATAGCCTTTAACTCCATACTAAGTGGGTGTCGGCTGTAACATGCAACCAACACTGCAACGACCAGGATCGGCGGTTACTGTGATCCTAGCCATTTAACCACTTAGATGCTGCAGTCAATAGTGACCGCGGCATCTAAGCATGAGAAAAAAGATAATGAAGACCCCTTAGGGCTGCCATCTTTCTGCTCCTATTAATAAGATAAGATAAGATGGACTTTATTGATCCCCCAACGGAAATTAATAAGTAATTTCATTGCTCCAAAGAAACAGTTAAAACAGTAACATTAACATTTGTCATACACAAATAACACATAAATTACAATACATTAAGATCCATAAAAATACAATTAAAATCACATCACAGACCCAAACACATTATTGTAAACTACCGTTAAAGAAAAATATAGCAGCTGGCAAAAAAGACCCTCTGTATCTATCTTTCCAACACTTTAACTAAATGTATCTTTTACTGAACGTACTCCAATGAGCATTTACGCAGTCAAACAAAGGATGTTCCGGACACATGATTATTTTCTTAAACTTTATTAAAATCCGTTTATCCGCCAACGCACTAACAGGATCCACTTTGCATCCAATAACATTACTCGTCTTCTTGATTAACTTGTTTAATTTATTAATATCTATAATCCTCGCATTGCCGTACCAGCACACCACCGAAAAACAATATAGCACTCACCACAACGGATTTATAAAACATCTGTAACATAGTTGTGCACACATTAAAAAAATCTCATTTGTCGTCTCAATTTATCGTCCAAGTACACTCCCAAGTATTTATAACTAGCTACTCTTGACACCATTTGACCAGTAATTTGAACCAGCTCGGGTTCCTTATTCCTTTTACAGAAATCAATTATCATCTCTTTTGTTTTCATTACATTAAGTACCAAACAGTTTTCTTTCGACCAGGCGCAGAACCTCACCACCTGCTCCCTGTACTTGGTCGTCACCTTTCACAATATACCCAACCACCACCGAATCATCCGAGTACTTTTGTAAGTGACATGCAGTTGAATTATATCTAAAATCCAAAGTATATAATGAAAAAAGAAACGGCGCATGAACTGTACCCTGCGGTGCCCCAACCTGACTAAAAAGTGTTTCTGACAAACATGACCCTAAGCGAACACATTGTGGCCTAAAGATAAATAATTAAATACCCACTCTACTATCATACTATCCACCCCCCTTAACATCATTTTGTCGCGCAACACACCTGGGTGAATCGTATTAAAAGCACTTGAAAAGCCGAAGAATGCGATCCCAACAGAATCTCCCTGCCCCTCCAAATGTGAATACACACGCTGCAGAAGGTAAATCCCTGCGCCCTCTACCCCCATATCTCAACGATAAGCAAATTGTAGCAGATCGAGATACTCGCCCACCAATATAAACAGGTGCAACACAACCAAACGTTCAAATACCTTCATAACATGGGACATTACAGCTACCGGACGATAATCCTTTAATTTCCCCGGATTACTTTTTTTAGGCATCGGCACAATCCAAGAAGTTTTCCATAATAAAGGTACTCTCTTTGTCACAGTGCTCAAATTAAATAATTTAGACAATACTTCTCCCAACTGGCTAGCACATTTTTTTTTACACCCACATGCCAATTCCATCCGGTCTGCCGCCTTATTTACACACAACCCTCTCAATTCTCTGACCACCTCACTTGGGTCCACTACTAGAAGTAGCACTACCCCCTCATTTCGAAACCAATTACCTCCCGACATTCCATTTGCAGCTCCCTGTACTATTCTGCACTCTTCCTCACATCTCTCATTAAATCTATTAAAATAAACATTAAATTAATTTGCACGTTCAATGTTACCTTCCTCAGTGCTACTCTGGCATTTTAATCCCGTGATTTTCTTCATACCAGCCCATAGTTCTCTCATATCATTAGTTGACAGCATTTTCTCCATTGTCTTTCTATAAGACTCCCTACTTTCTCAGAGCTTCAACTTTAACTATTTTTGAACATTCGTAATCATCACTTCATCGTGTAATTTTTTTCCTATTCAACACCTCCTTCAATTTCTTACTAATCCAGGGTTTATTATTCGGGTAGCACTTCACTTTTTTTGTTGGTACGGTACTGTTAGTGCAGAATCTAATATATTCTGATATCACATCCACTAGCTCATAAATATCCCCCCCCCCTCAAAATTTAACAGGAAGTCCCTATCAGTTGTTTCAAAACACGCATGTAATTCATCCTCCACTTCTCTGCTCCAAATCTAAACACTTTTTGTGTTTATTTTATTTTTCAATACCACCGGTTTATAAGGCGGGCGTAACAGAACCAGATTATAATCGGATCTACCAAGAGGCGGTAATGCCACTGAAATATAAGTACCCCCTACATTAGCAAACATAAAATCCAATTTATTCACCCCTCTAGTCTAGCACTTGATGTACTGTTTTGGCAATATAGAACTAACCGCTACCTGGTTAAAATCTCCTGAAATTATTATTAGACTGTCAGAGTATTTGGTCTGAAGGAGCGAGACACAGTTCGCCAAAACCTCACAAGCAACCACCACATTTCCTGTTGGTGGAATATAAACACATATCACCACAACAACTGAAAATTCTTGCGGTAAATTATATGGACGTAGAGAAGTAGCTAGAATTTCCACATTCCGACAACAGTCGCACCCGTACAGTCACATGACCTCGATGACACCATTTTGTGTTAAAGAGGCTCTGTCACCAGATTCTCAAATCCCTATCTCCTATTGCATGTGATCGGCGCTGCAATGTAGATAACAGTAACGTTTTATTTTTTAAATACGTTCATTTTTGGCCAAGTTATGAGCTATTATATATATATATATATATATATATACATATATATGCAAATGAGCTTTGAAATGGACAACTGGGCGTGGTTTTTTTTGTATGTCCAACTGGGCGTGTATTGTGTTAACTGGGCGTGTTTACTTGTTTTACTAACTGGGCGTTGTACAGAGGAGTGTATGATGCTGACGAATCAGTGACCAATCAGCATCATGCACTCCTCTCCATTCATTTGCACAGCACATAGTGTTCTTACTAGAACGATGTGCAGCCACATACACAAGTGTCCTGATAATGAATACACATGACCTCCAGCCTGGACGTCACGTGTATTCAGAATCCTGACACTTCTGAATCTTTTCTGTGAGATTTCTCCAAAAATGGTACCAAAACAAAAAATGACAGCTCTCCCTGCATAAGAAAAGCCCTCACACCGCTCCATCGACAAAAAATTAAAAAAAGTTATGGCTCTGAGAATATGGTGACACAAAACACATTATTTTTTCCTATTTAAAAGTAGGACATCATACAAAAAACAATAGAAATTTGTTATCACCATAATCGTGTTGACCTGCAAAATAAAGTCAACATGTCTTTTTTTTTATGCATGGTGAACGCTGTAAAAACAGAGACCCTAAAAACAATGGAAGAATCAAAGTTTTTTCCCGAATTCCACACCACAAAGAATTTTTTTTTCAGTTTCCCAGTACAAGATATTATATTGTACATTAAATGGTGCCATTGAAATCTATTACTCGGCGAGCAAAAAATAAAAAAAAAACAAAAAAAAAACCCTCAAAGTGATGTCAATTGAAAAATTTAAAACGTATGGCTTTTGAAATGCAGGTAGGATCAACTGAAAACGAGAACCTGAAAAATGGCTGCGGAGGCAAGGGGTTAATGTTGAATTTGCAGGACTTCTCTACTGCTTCATAGAAGAGCAACACAAAAATCAGTACTAGGAATGCTAGGGATATACGGAACAAATACTGTAATAAAGATCCTAGTGAGAAGACTTTCGAGTACTGCATTTTCCTGACAGAGAAGGCAATATTTTAGCCAAAGTTATTCCTGCACCTAATATAAACTGAATGTTACCAGAGAAATTCTCCTCTGATCTAAAATTATTATCCAGTGCCTTTTTTAGACACTGTTCAAAATCTGAAATTTTGAGCCAGATTTTGATCTGCCTGCACGCCGTTTGCTGCGTTATTCACCCGCGGCCATTGAGCGCCGCAGGCAAAAACGCAGCGAAAAACGCTTTTTCTACCTCCCAATGACGTCAATGGGAGGTCAGAGATGCAAACGCCCGAAGATATGAAATGAATGGGAGGTGTTTATGGCCGTTTTTTCAGCGGTTTCCGCATCAGATAACGTGTCAAAAAACTCCATTTGAACAGGGCCTTAGTCTAAAAAAATACAATAAATGAGTGGAATTATTCAATCAGAGCCACAACACAATTTGCTATACAATAAAGTGACATTTTAACATCAATAGAAACATTCACATTCAACCTCTGCTCGATTCCTCCTTTATTAAGTGCAATATTTCTGCTATGCATTTTAATTTGATAAATAAATATATCAAATACCATCTCTGTAAGTCTAAGTTCACATTTGCGTTGCCCTATCCATTTTAATATCATTCAACATTTTTAACCCCTTCCCGCTCCTGGACGTACTATTAGGTCATGGTAGCTGTATCGTTCGCGCTCCATGACCTAATAGTACGTCTCGGGAGTAACGGCCGTCCTCCCGACACATACAGGAGCTGTGACGCTGCTGTCTTGTTCAGCAGCTGTCACAGCTCCTACAGCGGGGACCGATCGCTGTGTCCCCGCTGATTAACCCCTTAAAAGCCGCGTTCTATAGAGATCGCGGCTTTTTAGGGGTTAAGCTGCCATCGCCGGCCTGCTACGCGACAGCGGCCGGCGATGGTGACTATGGCAACCGGACACCAAACAATGGCGTCCGGCTATGCCATAGACGGAAGCCTAGTGGGTCCTGACAACGTCAGGACCCACTATGCTTGCTGTCAGTGAGTAGCTGACAGTTCTAATACACTGCACTACGCATGTAGTGCAGTGTATTAGAATTGTGATCAGGGCCTCCTGCCCTCAAGTCCCCTAGTGGGACAAAGTAATACAGTAAAAAAAAGTTAAAAAAAGATGTGTGAGAATAAGAAAATAAAAGTTTTAAAAGTAAAAATCCCCCTTTTTCCCTTATCAGTCATTTATTATTAATAAAAATATATAAACAAACAAATACACTATACATAATTGGTATTGCCGCGTCCGTAACGGCCTGAATTACAAAATTATTTCGTTATTTATCCCGCACGGTGAACGCCGTAAAAGAAAATAATAATAAACCGAACCACAATCACAATTGTTTGGTCACTTCACCTCCCAAAAAATGGAATAAAAAGAGATCAAAAAGTTGCATTTACCGAAAAATGGTCCTGATCGAAACTACAGTTCGTTACGCAAAAAATAAGTCCTCGCACGGCTTTATTGATTGAAAAATAAAAACGTTCTGGCTCTTAGAATAAGGTAACACAAAAAGTGAATGATTGTTTACAAAACGTATTTTATTGTGCAAACGCCATAAGACATAAAAAAAAACTATAAACATCTGGTATCGACGTAATCGTATCGCCCCGCAGAATAAAGTGAATATGACATTTATAGCGCACGGTGAACGCTGTAAAAAAAAAAGAATAAAAAACAATAGTAGAATTGCTGTTTTTTAGTCACCACGCCACCTAAAAATAGAATAAAAACTGATCAAAAAGCCGCATGCACCCCAAGAAAACTACAATGGATTCCTCAAGGGGTCTAGTTTCCAAATTGGGGTCACTTTTGGGGGGTTCCCAATGTTTTGGCACCACAAGACCTCTTCAAACCGGACATGGTGCCTAATAAAAAAGAGGCCTCAAAATCCACTAGGTGCTCCTTTGCTTCGGAGGCCGGTGCTTCAGTCCATTACCGCACTAGCGCCACATGTGGGATATTTCTCAAAACTGCAGAATCTGGGCAATACGTATTAAGTTGCGTTTCTCTGATAAATCCTTTTGTGTTATAAAAAAAAATGGTATAAAGAGGATCTTCTGACAAAAAAAAAATGTAAATTTCACCTCTACTTTGCTGTAAATTTCTGTGAAAACACCTAAAGGGTTCATAAACTTTCTAAATGCTGTTGAGAATACTTTGAGGGGGTCTAGTTTCTAAAATGGGGTGTTTCATAGGGGTTTCTAATATATGGGCCCCTCAAAGCAGCTTCAGAACTGAACTGTAACCTAAAAAAATAAATAAATGAGGCAATACTTCGCTTCTTACATTATACTGATAATGAGCCGTGCCCACCCCGAGATGACCCCAGTTTTGACCGTTTGTATAAACGGAGACCCCTATTAGACCGTTCCTGTGCCCGGTTTTCCCAAGCATTCACCCCCGAGAAGTGTATTTCTATTAATGAGTCCCTGGTACATTTTAAAGGGAGGGTTCAATTCCGCGAGTACCTGCTGGGTAAGAGGGCAAGGTATGGCATGAAGATGTAGAAGTTGTGCGAGAGTGCATCCGGGTATACCTACAGGTTTAGGCTATATGAAGGGAAGGCCACCCCCAAACCAGACTGCATCCTGGACTACAATAGGTACATGGGAGGGATGGACTTGTAAGATCAAATCCTGAAGCCCTACAGCGCCATGCGGTGTGGTATAAGAAGCTAGCCGGGCACAGCATACAGATGGCATTGTACAATGTGTACGTGCTACGTCGATGTGCAGGCCAGATGGGAACTTTTCTGGAATTTCAAGAGGTGATTATCAAGAACCTAATCTTTAGGGACCAAGAAGGGGGGGCACCCAGTACTTCTGGATGCGGGGCCACACGCATCGTACCAAGGCGGCAACACTTTCCAGGAGAAGTTCCCCAAACTGGCAAGAAGGGAAAAAGTCAAAAGAGGTGCAAAGTCTGCTATAAGAGGGCGATAAGGGATGACACAATATATCAATGTGACACGTGTCCCGAATAACCAGAGCTCTGTATGAAAGTCAGTTTTAAAATTTATCATACATCCCTTGGTTTATAATTTACCCCAATTTTACTTACCCTGATGCACTCCGCACAGCTTATCCCCCCCTCGTCTTTCCCCTCTGAGCCCTGCTGTGTGTCCAGGCAGCTGATAACAGCCACATGTAGGGTATTGCCATACCCGGGAGAACCCACATTACAGTTTATGGGGTGTAGGTCTCTGGTCAAAATGCTCACTACACCTCTAGATGAATGCCTTAAGGGTGTAGTTATTAAAACGGGGTCACTTCTTCCGGGTTTCAACTGTACTGGTACCTCAGGTGCTTCTGCATACATGACTTCGCACTAGAAAATCCCCAGTAGGCCAAATGGTGGTCCTTTCCTTCTGAGCCCTCCCATGGGCCCAAACGGCAGTTTATCACCACAAATGGGGTATTGCCACACTCAGGACAAATTGGGCAACAAAATGGAGTATTTTATTTCTTGTGAAAATAAGAATTTTTGAGCCGACATATTATTGGAAAAAATATATATTTTTTTAATTCCCAGCCCAATTCAAATAAGTTCTGTGAAGAAACTATGGGGTCTAAATGGTCACATTACCCATAAATGAATTCCTTGAGGGGTGTAGTTTCCAAAATGGGGTCATTTTTGGTGGGTTTCCATTGCTTTGATACCTCTGAAGCTATGCAAATGCGACATGGCACCCGAAAACCAATCCAGCAAAATCTGGACTCCAACAAACATATAGCGCTCCTTTCCTTCTGAGCCCTCCCATGGGCCCAAACGGCAGTTTATCACCACAAATGGGGTATTGCCACACTAAGGACAAATTGGGCAACAAAATGGGGTATTTTGTTCCCTGTGAAAATAAGAAATTTTGATCACAAATGACATTTTATTGGAAAAAATGACATTTTTTTCATTTCACAGCCCAATTCAAATACGTGCTGTGAAAAAACTGTGCGGTCAAAATGGTAACAACAACAACCATAAATGAATTCCTTGAGGGGTGTAGTTTCCAAAATGGGGTCACTATTGGGGGATTCCTACTGTTTTGGCACCTCAACACCTCTTCAAACCTGGCATGCTGCCTAAAATATATTCTAATAAAAAAAGAGGCCTCAAAATGCACTAGGTGCTTCTTTGCTTCTAGGGCTTGTGTTTTAGTCCACGAGCGCAGTAGGGCCACATGTGGGACATTTCTAAAAACTGCAGAATCTGGACAATACATATTTAGTAGTGTTTCTCTGGTAAAACCTTCTGTTACAGAAAAAAAAATGTATAAAATTGAAATTCAGCAAGAAAAATGAAATTTGCAAATTTCACCTCCACTTTGCTTTAATTCCTGTGAAATGCCTGAAGGGTTAAAAAACTTTCTAAATGCTGATTTGAATACTTTGAGGGGTCTAGTTTTTAAAATGGGGTGTTTTATCAGGGTTTCTAATACATAGGCCCCACAAAGCCACTTCAGAACTGAAGAGGTACCTTAAAAAAAAGGCTTTTGAAATGTTCTTAAAAATATGAGAAATTGCTGTTTATGTTCTAAGCCTTGTAACGTCTAAGAAAAATAAAATAATGTTCAAAAAACTATGCCAATCTAAAGTAGACATATGGGAAATGTGAACTAGTAACTATTTTGGGTGGTATAACCGTCTGTTTTACAAGCAGATGCATTTCAATTCTGAAAAATTCAATTTTTTCAACATTTTCTCTAAATTTTGCAATTTTTCACCAATAAACACTGAATATATCGACCAAATTTTACCACGAACATGAAGCCCAATGTGTCACGAGAATCGCTTGGGTAGGTTTAAGCATTCCGACGTTATTACCACATAAAGTGAAATATGTCAGATTTGAAAAATGGGCTCTGAGCCTTAAGGCCAAAACTAGGCTGCGTCCTTAAGGGGTTAATGAATGGTATCAAAATTGATGCTGCGGTATTGTTTCTGGTAATTCCTGCTGGGCCTGTGATGGAGGCCCCTAACGGAGCCCCCAACAGAGATGTGAACGGAGCCCCTTAACCTCTTCCTGCCGCAGACATGTTTTGATTTTTCATTTTCGCCGCCTTCCAAGTGCCATAACGCTTTTATTTTTACGTCAATAGATTGGTGTGAGGGCTTAATTTTTGTGGGAGGAGTTGTAGTTTCTATTGGTAGCATTTAAAGTACCATATAATGTACTGGAAACTGAAAAAAATATATTTGTGGGCTGAAATTGGAAAAAACTGATTCCTCAATTGTTTTTAGGGCTTCGCTTTTACGGCTTCACCGTGCGGTAAAAATGTCAACTTAACTATATTCTGTGGCTCAATACGATTACGGTGATACCACTACTACTTTTAAAGAAAAAAAACTTTTTGTTAAAAAAAAAACAACTATTTGATTTGTGTCACCACATTCCGAGAGACATAACTTTTTTATTTTGTCATCAGTTGAGCGGTGTGACGGCTCATTTATTGCGCGACGAGCTGTAGTTTTTCATCGGTATTATTTTTTGATGCATATAATTTTTTGATCACTTTTTATTAAAAAAAATTTGGGAGCTACGGTAAGTTGACGAAAAAAAACAAAGGTTTTGGTGCTTTAAATGTTTTATTTTTTTACGGCGTTCCCGGTGCGTGTTAAATAATGCTATATTTTAATAGTTCAGACTTTTATGGACGCAGCGATACCAATTTTGTTAACTTATTTTTTTATATTACTTTAGAGAAAAAATGGGAAAAGGGTTTTTTTTTTAACTTTTTTTTAACTACTAAAAACTTTATTTCACTTTTTTATTTACACATTTCTTTAGTCCCTCTGGGACTTGAACCAGCGATCGTTAGATTGTCATTTTTAGGCATTTGCTATGCTGCGCTATAGTTTCCAGTATTTTCGTCTCCAACGCAAATGTGAATTGGACCTAAGCAAGAGGGAAGAAGACAACTAAGGATGCCTTTCTGAAAAAACTACTCAACCACTTTAAAATGACACATTAGAGAAAGGTAATTGCCGTAAAAATACATTAGTGCTCAGACGGTTATTTTTAAATGGTCTTATTTTATAACCTAATTTACTAGATTTGTTAATGATGCTCCTCTGAAAGAAAATAACATTTACATCTCAAGAATAAATTTAATTTGCTTAGAGAGTGAATTCTAGTAAGGTAAAAAGCTAATTAGCTTATCATTTAATTTCCAAAGATCTGGAAATGATCCACTTACAAGGATCCTTTTAAAAGCAGATGTCACAAACAGCAAAGTGGTAGCGTGTTGAGTACAAAACACATGACACAGAATGACAGCACAGCACAGTCTACACTCACATGAAAAGCACATTTCTCACACACAGAATATACACCGATCAGCCATAACATTAAAACCAGCTGTCCAATATTGTCTAGATCCCACTCGTGCTGCCAAAGCAGCTCTAACACATTGGGGAATGGGGGTGGACAGCAAATTACAGGGAGACACCTAGCGGCAGTAACTTCACATAGAATTTGCACGAATAAGTAAGTCTTCTCCCATTCCCTTCAATGGGAAAAGGCTGTAATACTGTGAACTGCCGCTACAAAAATGTCGGTGATTCACAGCGTGAGAGGTAATGAAGGAAAAGCAGCGCTCGTACAAGCGCTGTGGCCCCTACAAAACAGCTGATCGGTGGGACTGCCGGTATACCGCATATTGATGGCCTATTCTGAGGATAGGCCATCAATTTTATGGGACTGGAAAACCACTTTTAGCTATATTAGGTATAATATTGGATTAGAATTATATCAGGTATACTATTTAAAAGAACTTTCCCATCTTAGACATTTACAGCATATCCACAGTATAAGCAATAAATGTCTGATAGATGCGGGTCCCAGCTCTCCTGACCCCTGCTTCGCATGGTTCAGCAGCCGCTGGCCGCAGAATCCAGGAGGAGACTAGTAGAGTGAGGGTGGCGCGTGTGCGCAGCTCTCTCCATACTGTTCAATGGGAATTACAGAAACAGTTGAGCAAGCTCTGCTCGGCTCTTTCCGTAACACTGACACAACACAATGGAGAGAGCCACACGTAAGCGCGTCACACTCTCCACTAGTCGCCACCCGGATTCTTTGGCCAGCAGCTGCAGAACCAGACGAAGCAGGGGTCAGGAGATCCCTGTTCTTGATATAGATGCGAGTCCCAGAGCAACTATCAGACATTTGTGGTTATGCCATAAATGTCTAAGATGGGGAAAACCCTTTAAGTTCCGTAAAACTGTTTTTTCCACCACATCCCACAGATGCTCGATCAGATTCAGATCTGGGGAATTTAGAGACCAAGTCAACACTTTGAACTCTTTGTCATGTTCCTCAAACCACTGCTGAATAATTTTTGCAGTGTGGCAGGGCACATCATCCTGCTAAAAGAGGTCACTACCATTAGTGAATACAGTTGCCATGAAAAGCGGTACTTGGTCTACAATAATGTTAAGGTAGGTGGTACGTGTCAAAGTAACATCCATTTGAATGCTAGGACCCATGGTTACCCAGCAGAACATTGCCCAGATTCCGGCTTGCTTTCTTCACACCAGACCACCTTCTTCCATTGCTCCATGATCCAGTTATGATGCTCAAGGGGTCAGCACGGACACTCTGACCGGTCTGATTTAACACATCTCTAGTATAGCCACTGTTAACTTTTTAAGCAATTTGTGCTCTATGTAGTGTCAGGCAAGACGAGCTAGCCTTCGTTCCCCATGCGCATCAATGATCCTTGCGCCCCTATGAACCTGTTGAAATGTATGGAGCAACACTGTAGCCAAAGAACCTCACGGTCAGTGGAGACTTCAATGGAGTCCTCCTCAGGGATAGTAGAAAACATTGCGGGGAAGCAGCACTCAAAATGAAAAATATTTACTCACCAAAAATTTCACAGCAACATTTCACCCTCTCTAAGAAAATTAATTAAATCTTTTTACATTTTGAGTGCTGCTTCCCCGCAGCATTTGTGTATATATATATATATATATATATATATATATATATATATATATATATATATATACACACACACACACACACACACACACACACACACACACACACACACCCCGAGAGAGAGATATGCTCTTAACACCTTCCCGCCGCAGCCCTTTTTCATTTTTGCTTCTTCCTCCCCACCTTCCAAAAGCCATAGCTTCTTTACGTTTCCGTCGATATAGTCCTATGAGGGCTTGATTTTTGCGGGACGAGTTGTAGGTTTTCGTAGCACCGTTTCTACTAGGAAACGGGGAAAAATTTATTTGTGGGGTAGAAAATGAAAAAAAAACAGCGGTTCCACCATGGTTATTTGCGCGCCGTTTTTACGGAATTCACTGTGTAATTAAAACAATATGTTAGGCGGGGGGCGGAGCTTGCTGCGCTGAGCGATGGTAGTGTGATCCCGGAGCTCTACCTCACACTCGTCGAAACCAGCGGATAACACCGACAATTTGCCGTCAAATATGGGGAAAACAGGGAAGGACAAGACCAAGGACATTTTGGGGACCCCGAGACCTCCTAAAGCACTACCGGAGATGGAGAAATTCTTTAAGAAAAGAGGGGCTTCTCCGGGGAGGAGATCCAAGATGGCGCCGGACAGAGCACACGAGGATCAAGGAGCAGAGGACTCAGACAGCTCATATGCTCCGTCGGAGTGTGCAGGAGAAGCGGACGCCGATCCTATATCAAAGGCTTACCTGAGGGAGACCCTGATGCAGGCTCTAACACCAGTGGTGAGTGAACTGAGAGAAATAAAAACGGATCTGCAACACATAGGTCACAGGGTCCTGGCGCTGGAGGAGTCACAGGCTGCAGTTATGGAGCGACAGGATACCATGCATACGACCGCAAAAGAGCATACTAACCATCTGAATGCCTTATACTTACATATGGAGGACCAGGAAAATCGTAGTAGAAGGAAGAATATTAGGCTTCGGGGTCTTCCGGAATCTGTCGCTTTTGATTCCTTAGCAGGTACTGTGATGCAGATTTTCTCCTCCCTGATAGGGGCTGACCGGATGGCTTCGCTGGTGATAGAGAGAGTTCACAGGGCGCTGAGGCCTAAACCTACAGCTACTGAACCTCCTAGGGATGTAATTTGCGGTATTCTTAGTTATGTACATACGGCAGCCATTTTAAGGGCCGCGAGGGACAATCCGGAGATAAATTTTGAAGGAACTAAGCTTGCGGTGTATCAGGATCTGGCAGCTAGCACGCTGGCAAAACGTCGCATCTTGAGGCCTGTTACAGAAGCGCTGAGGGCCAATAAGCTACCAATTAGATGGCTTTTTCCTTTTGGCCTGGCGACAATGAGAGCGGGGAGACAGATAACTATCCGTACGCCGGAAGATTTGGAGCGAGCTTGGAAACCGCTGGATATGGATCCGATTGATGTCCCCTCTTGGATGCCAGTGGCAATGGATCTCTCGAGGCCCCGAATGAACCGCCCATGGCAAACGGTGGGGTATTCCAAGTCACCTCAAAAGAAGAACCGTCTGCCGGTTGTGGATAATCCATGAGGTTCGACGGACCTTTAAGATGACGGATGATCAGAACGAATCTGGAGTGGTAGTCGGTAGATAGTAATATCTAGGAATATCTTTTGATTTGGACTGCTGTCACAAGAAGGACTATCTGCTGGATCAGAAGGTCGTGATAGTCTGTATGTGAGGATGCCACACGGCAAATGCCTATTTTCTTTTGTTGCTTTGCTCTTTTCATTTTCTTTAGCCCCTGTATTCCCCCTCCTGCTATTCCCCCCCCTCCTCCCCCCTCTCCCCCCCCCCTTTTTCCTTCCCCCCCTTTCCCTCCTTTCTTCCCCTCATTCCTCCTTTCACCCCCCCCCCTCATTCCCTTGTTCCCCCATCTGTTTTCCCTCTCCTCTTTAACCTTCTTCTCTACTTCTTCCCCCTTCAGATATGATTTCTTACGCTACAGGAGTGGGTTGACCTCACTACACTAATACCTTGTACATTTTGCTTGATCTGATAGCTCTATATTCAAAGTGGTGTTTCATTGTAATAACCTTTATTAAGCACTTTAAGTTTCGATGAAGTGTTTACTGTCTCATGGTGGGCTTTGTTTATCCCCCCCCCCGTGGACAGGGGTCAGTTGTGAGGCCTTTGTCTAAGGGCTTTGTTTCTCCTTATTTCGGGATAATAAGGAGGATCGTACGTAATTTCTTTTTGTTTTATGTGTTTTTGTATGTCTTTTTATTTTCTTGCTTTTGTTTTTGGGAATGTTCATGTTTGAAAGATATCTCCGTCTTCTGTATTGAACGGCTAGGGCTGGATGTCTCTTGGATGAAGCTCCATGGCTGGGGGTCTATTGAGCTAGTATCTGATCAAAAATATAAATGGGTAGGTTGAAATTTTGCTCCTTTAATGTGAAGGGACTGGGATCCCCTCAGAAAAGATCTAGGGTTTTTGGCTCTTTACGTATACAGGCCCCTGAAATTTTATTCTTACAGGAGACGCACTTCCGACCGGCACATATTCCTACGCTACCGGTACATACATATTCACAGTGGTTTCATAGTACCTATTCCTCTAAGTCACGGGGAGTATCTATAGCTATTCATAAGAATGTCCCTTTTCAGGTGGAGACATCCAAAATGGACGAAGGAGGGAGATATCTTTTCTTAAAGGGCCAGATGTACGGAATTAAGTTTACGTTCGCTAATTTGTATGCTCCCAATGTTGGGCAATATAGATGGTTGCAATCTACTTTAATGTCCCTTAAGGCCTTTACAGAAGGTCAGCTTATTTTGGGTGGAGACTTCAACGTTTCCCTGGACTTGCCGATGGATTCCACCTCGTTAGTGCAGGCGGTGACACCTCTGATGCTCCGCAAACTTAAGGTGCTCATGTCTAGATTGGGCATGGTCGATGCTTGGCGGGTTGGGAACCCATCGGTTAAAGATTTTACATTCTATTCCGCTCCTCATGGTACATATCATAGAATAGACTATTTTTTCCTTCCCTTGTCTCTGTTAACGAGCCTGCAGCACGCCGAGATTGGAAGTCTCACAGTCTCAGATCATGCGCCAGTTAGTATTGTTTTGGAGCTGGGGTGTGTTCCTCAAAGGGAATGGCTCTGGAGACTCAACGACAAGATCATAGCTCAGGACGATAATAGTGCGTCTTTGGCCTCTAAATTGGAGGAATTTTTCAAATTCAATGATTCTCCACTGGTATCCAGACCCATTCTATGGGAAACACATAAAGCGTATATGAGGGGGGAGCTTATTGCACTAGCCTCTTATCTTAAGAAACAACGGTCTAAACGGATTCTTAGCCTAGTGTCACGGATATCTGAAACGGAGAGATTGCATAAACAGGGGGACCTCCTTGTAGACTATAAAGGGCTATGTTCATTGCGGCAGGAACTTAGAGACCTACTAAATTACAATGCTGCTAAGGCGTATAGAATGGCTTGTGGTCAGACATACATGCACGGAGATAGGGGATCTAAGCTGATGACTAGGTTAATCAAACAAAGGCAAGCTAAAGTGTTTATAGAAGCTGTTAAAACTGAACGAGGGGACAGAGTAACCTCAACGCCACATATTGCTAAGGCCTTTCAGACATTCTATTCAAAATTATACAATTTATCCGCTTCTGCCGAGGGGGCCCTTAATCCTATCTTAGATAAACAGGAACGCATTAATGCTTTCTTGTCGGGCATAGTAGCTCCTCATCTCACTCAAACTCAGTGTGAGACGTTGTTGGCACCTGTCACGAAGGAGGAGGTAGAGAAGACCTTAGATTCTATCCCCTCGGGGAAGAGTCCGGGCCCGGATGGGTTGCCTATCTCTTTTTATAAAAAATTTAGAGATCAATTAGTACCAAAATTCACAGAAGTATGTAATTCCTTGTTGTGTGGATCCTCTCTCCCTGCGCAATCTTTAGAAGCCTTTGTTACTATTCTTCCCAAGGAGGGGAAGGATCCTGAGCAGTGCGGAAGCTATAGACCCATCTCGTTATTGAACTGTGACGTTAAGTGGTGGGCAAAAATTTTAGCGACACGCATGCAATCGCTCTTACCCTTAATTATAGGAGAAGAACAGGTGGGATTTGTGAAGGGGAGAGAGGGCAAACACAATGTGAGTAGAGTTTTGCATGCTATTATGCAGGTGCGTAAGTCCGGGGGTTCTATGGTTTTGTTGGGTATCGACGCCGAAAAGGCTTTTGACCGGGTCTGCTGGGAGTACATGAGGAAGGCGCTATTGAAGTTTAATTTCCCAATCACATTCATAGATGCTATATTCTCACTATATAAAGGGCCCTCTGCTAGAATTCAGGTGAATGGATCCCTATCAACCCCCTTTCCCATATCGAATGGAACTAGGCAGGGATGTCCCTTGTCTCCGTCCCTTTTTGTTATAATGATGGAGCCCCTGCTATTAAAATTTCGTCAAACTGAGGGAATCCAGGGTCTTAAGCTTGGGGGACGCATACATAAGACAGCGGCCTTTGCAGATGACCTGTTGCTCCTGGTTACGAACCCACTTACAGCACTCCCGCGGGTTCTAGATGTTTTTACTCAATTTGGGGATATATCTAATTTTAAAATCAACTATGGGAAATCTGAGGCCATGGGTATATCAATACCACATGACAAGTTAAAACACTTAAAATCTATCTCCTCGTTTAAATGGCAAGACTCGGCCATCCAATATTTGGGCGTTAAAATACCGGCGGATCCTAAACATATCTTCTCCATGAATTTTGCGCCTCTTGTCCCGAAAATCCAAAAATTTGTAAACAAAATCGACATTCCCTTCCTCTCTTGGATGGGAAGGAAAAATTTATTGGCCACCTATGTGCTCCCACAGATCCTGTACCCATTGCAGAATATTCCCATAGACCTTCCGGCTAGCTATTTTAATAGATTCAAGAGACTATTTACTAATTTTCTATGGAGAGGAAAGCGCCCCAGATTGGCTCATAGGTTACTTATCCTAAAAAAGAGACAGGGGGGATTATCAGTACCGGATATAGGGTTGTATTATACAGCGATCCAACTTCTCCGCTGGTCACAGCTAGCTAATGATTCTCTCAAACATGGATATCTGGATCTGGAAAGAAGGGTCCTCTCGGATGAGTACTTGCATTTACTCTGGATTAAGGCACCGTTACCCCCAAAAAATATTTTAGTCAGTGACATAACGAGAGGTATGCTCAAAGTTTGTCAAAGGTCTACAGTATTGAATATGGCTAAGGGGGACCTCTCTCCAATAGCTCCATTAGGGACTCTACCCTATTTTAAGGAAAAGGACACATCCTTAGGGGTGATACTAAGGCCTTTACTGGGTTCACTGCGGGTTAGGGAGGTCACTGCTAGGAGGGTAGTTCCGGATTTACAAGAGCTAATAGGTAAAGTAAGGGAAACTGGAGAGGCTACATGTGCTTCGCCCGCGACATTTCTTCATCAGAGGGGCTTTGAAATGGCGTGCTGCAGGTTCTTGACTGGAGCCCCTGCCCCATATCCGGATCCTACCTGGATGGAAAATTACACTCTCATGCCTCAGTCTCCGATCAGGGCTCTGTCAAAGATTTACACCAACCTTTTGTTAGACTTAGCCCCAACCAAACCCTGTTTCTTATTGGCGTGGGAGAAGGAGTTAGATATTATCCTTACACAAAGGGAAGTGTCCTATATTCTGACTAGATCCCATGGGTTCTCGTGCTGTGTGAGACATCAGGAGAATTCCTACAAATTACTGACCCGCTGGTATAGAACCCCTGCTTACTTATATCAGATTAGGCTTATTGCATCGGATGTATGCTGGAGATGTGGCATTTTTCCTGGGACCTTATCTCATATATGGTGGTTTTGCCCCAAAATTAAACCCTTCTGGGCTCAAGTAGAAAGAGCTATTAATGATATAGTGGGAGGCTCGGTGGAGTTGACGCCCACGCTGATACTTCTATGGCTTCCATCTGGAGACTTCACCCCTGTACGCAGAGACTTAGCTACTCTAATGATCTCAGCGGCTAAACTGCTGATACCGCAGAAATGGAGAAGTGAGAACCCACCATCGATAGATATGTGGTGGGCCAAAGTACATCAATTACACTCAATGGAAGAGTTGGTGGGCTGGCATTCTTTCTCTAGGGCTCTGTTTTTAAAGGTTTGGAAGCCATGGAGGGAATATCATAAGAAGGAAGGTACAGGAGGGTGAGGGGGATGGGTGGGATAAAGAGATAAAAAAGTAGTGGGTAAGTAATGAAGGAAGGGGAAAGGAAGATGCGGAGTAAACGTTCAATGAAGGTCAACATGTGAGGGGATTTGTGGTCTATTGTCCTCTTTAACTGGGGGAGGTGTAATGGATTGGTGTCAGACCCTGCAGGGGGTGCTAATTAGGAGAAGGGGACGTCCAGGAGACAGCCAGCCCTATGGATATATGGATATAGGGATATGAAAGTATTAGCGAGCTCCGGTTCTTATAATATACGCAGAAGATCCAATATGCTGGAGATATGGATTGTTACCTTATGATGTGCAATTTTCTTTTCTTTTTGTTCTGAATGTAGTGTATTGTGATTTATTTTATTGTTAGTTATGGTATTGTATGTTATTTTCTTTTCTTTGTATGTACCTTGATAGGAATCCAAGAGGAAATGACTTTGTTGTGAAACACATCTTGAGGATCTAAAATATGTGGGAATTGCCTAATTGCCTATTTGCAATTTGGATTGCGAAAGTCATTGTTTCTATTGCACTGCCTTTTATTGTTAATTGTTAATTGTTAAATGTCAAATGTTAACTTCATATGCTGAGGTCATATGATGTATGTGTTTACTGCAAGTTGTTGTAAAATACAAAATAAAGAATTTATAAAAAAAAAAACAATATGTTAACTTTATTCTGTTGGTCAATACGATTATGGCGATACCAAATATATACAGTTTTTTCTATATTTTAGTACTTTTACAAGTAAAAAAGAAAATTTATTTTGTGTCGCCAAATTCAGAGAGCCATAACTTTATTATTTTTGCCGTCGATTAAATGGTACAAGGGCTTATTTTTTGCGGGAGAAGCTGTAGTTTTTAATAATACCATTTTGGTGTACATGTGACCTTTAGATCACTTGTTATTTCCTTTTTTGTGGGAGATTAGGTGACCAAAAAATAGAGATTGTGGCGTTTACATTTTTTTTTTTTTTTTAAGGTGTTCACCGTGCGGGTTAAATAATGATATATTGTAATAGTTCAGACCTTTACGGACGCGGCGATACCAATTATGTTTATTTATTTATTTTTTTACTATGCTCTAGGGGGAAAATGGGAAAAGGTTTTTTTTCTTTTACTTTTAATTTACATTTTTTTTTACATAAAAAAACACTTTATTTAACTCATTTTTACAACCAGCGATCGTCAGATCGTTTGCACGATATACTGCAATACTCATGTATTGCAGTATATCATGATTCTGACAGGCATCTATTAAGCCCTGCCTGTTTTTGCTTTTAGTATGTTATTAAAAGAAATTTTATTCATTTGTGTTTTTGTGTTGTACTTTTTTCTTTTTTCTAATTTTTACTTCTCTATGGGGGCTGCCATTTTTTTTTTCATCTCTGTATGTGTCGATTAAGGACACATACAGAGATGGAATACGGCACATACATCCCCATAGTGAATGCGAACAGGAGCCGTTCCATTCACTATAGCATACGCCATCTGTGTGGGCCCACACAGTCGAAAAGGAAGGTCTTCGGCCGAGCGACATCCGCCGCCATTTTCATGTGGACCGGAAGCCGCGGCCGGACAGTAAGATGACTACTTCCGGTCGCGGCTTCCTTCCATATGTTCAGAAGCAAGGACTAGGAGCGGAAGGAGTGGCGGCGGCAGGAGTAGGTAAGTTATGTTTGCATATGTTCGTGTTATACTGTGTGATTACCACTGTATGTAATCCTCCTACACTGTGCATTCTCTCAAAAAATGGCGGCACACAGTGTAGGAGGTTTGAACATTCAACCCCCTCCTACAAAGGAGGGGGGATTGTTTGAGGACACTAGAGCGAGTGTGTTTTCTCTAATTTTGCAGCATAAAGCAATGAGGTTGCTTTACCACATGCCAATGCTGCAATTTTGGGAATTGCTCCCTCTATTGACCTGCACATGGAAATGTTATAAATTAGAATCTAATTTATAATATTTCCTGACTTGTGAAAAAATTAAAAAAATTAGAACAATGTGTAATCATTTATTTACTAACAGTTTAAAGAGACTCTGTCACCCCATTATAAGTGCCCTGTCTCCTATATAAGGAGATCGGCGCTATAATGTAGGTGACAGTAATGCTTTTTATTTAAAAAAACGATCTCTTTTCACAACGTTAGGAGCGATTTTGGTTTATGCTAATGAGCTTTCTTAATGCCCAAGTGGGCGTACTTTTACTTTCGACCAAGTGGGCGTTGTACAGAGGAGTGCATGGCGCTGACCAATCGGCATCATGCACTCCTCTCCATTCATTTACACTGCACTAGCGATATAGTTATATCGCTATGTGCAGCCTCATACACAAACCCTAACATTACTACAGTGTCCTGATAATGAATACACATGAAATCCAGCCTGGACGTCATGTGTACTCAGAATCCTGACACTTTTTTTGTGAGATTCCGGAAAGTGAAACCAAATCTCGTGAGATCACGGAGCTAAACGAGATTTGGTTTCACTTGGTACAACGCCCACTTGGTCGAAAGTAAAAGTACGCCCACGTGGGCATTAAGAAAGCTCATTAGCATAAACCAAAATCGCTCCTAACGTTGTGAAAAAAGATCGTTTTTTTAAATAAAAAGCATTACTGTCACCTACATTATAGCGCCGATCTCCTTATATAGGAGATAGGGCACTTATAATGTGGTGACAGAGTCTCTTTAACTAAAAAAATTAAAAAAAATTCTAGCGACACATTCCCTTTAATAGGTGCACAAAGATGGCGGACCTGGGGGCCTTCATTAGGCCCCCAGGCAGCCATAGCAACCATCGCCCCCCGCCCCGCGATGCGGGGGGCGCGATGAGCTGTTAGAGGGGGTCGCCCCCACTTTCTAACGATTGCTATTGACCGCAGTATTTAACGAGTTAAACGAGCGGGATCGCACTCGAGCGCGATACCTCTCGTTACTCTGAAGTGTCGGCTGTAACAAACAGCTGACACCGGCATCGTATGGACCTGGTTCACTCCGTGAGCACGTTCCATACTTCCCCTACCCAACATTGGCGTATGGATACGTCAAATGTTGGGAAGGGGTTAAACGTGTCTTTTAATGTACTACAAATTATAACTGTAACAACATATACTATACAGTACTGTGCAAAAACTTTGGGCAGTTGTGGAAAAGTGCTGCAAAGTGAGAATGCTTTCAAAAATAGAAGTTCTCAGGAACACCACTCCCGGCACACGACTTGTATGCTACTGTAAAGGGGTACTCCGCTTGTCCACTCACTCTTACAAGCGCCTATCGCAACAAGCTAACAATGAGTTACGCACACCCCAAAACTAGTTCACACATCCACACAAAACGCTGACAAAAATTAAGCCGGCAAGAGCCTCCTCCTGGTAACGCACACGTTCACACAGGCACATACTGAATCTAAATAGCATTCACCAGGTTATGCTTTTCCTCTTCGAGATTGTGGGTAGGTTTATAGCAGCAAGGAACAAACTTATTAATTTTAAGGTTTAATATACGAAAGTACAGTGCTTACAAAAAAGGTTATAAAAATGATGTAATAAAAACAACATACACATAAGCAAAACATTTACAAAATAAAAGGGAATAAAGCAAAGAATAACAGACCTCTAACGTATTTGATAGATTAGAGATTCCGCTGAGGAGAACAGCTGGAAGGCGGACAGAACTGCAATGTGGTCGCATCTCCTGTGGTCTGACACTGTGTATTTCTTGGTATGCCACTATAAAGGGTCCAAACAAGACCCCTCACCCCTCCTCCTGGTCAGGTGGGAGGAGGATGGCTAATTACATGCAAAACAGGAAAAGTTGCTCGACACAATTCTAATCGGTCATAACTACTTATATGAATATCCTAGCGAGATATTATGTCCGACAAGTTCCTGGGTATATATTTACCAACCTTGGCATACCAAACATGACTGTGAAATATTAATAATTGTAACCAACATTCTGTTCTGGGGTTTCTCATGGACGAGAATCCCTGCGCTTGAGACCCAAGGAGCGTCTGAGCTCCTGGATCTTATACACCTAGCTGGGTTATATACAAGATGAATTATGACAAGGGGGCTTTGAAGGATTATATCTCCTTTGTCCCATACAGCCATTCCTGTAAACATGTGGGTACTGGAGTCTGGCTGTCTGGCTTCCAATGCATTGACTTTATTAGCACCCAGGTGTGATGGGGGCCTCACAGAGACAAATTTGGACCTTGTGTTGACATGCAAACTAATTTGATTATGTCTCTGGAAAAGGACATCCTGATTATCCCCAAAAGTCAGGTATATTTACCTGATGCCTGGGTTTTAAAACATAACACCTCTCCCTTTTATAGATGGCATAGGAGATTGATTCACAACATGAAAATTAAGAATATTATATCCACCAAAGACTGGTTTATCACAGAAGTGTTAATAGTTTTTTGTTTTTTTTATCTATTAACAAAATTCAAAGTGAATGAACGCTAAGAGAAATCTAAATTAAATCAATATTTGATTTCTTCCCACAAATGCCTAAAACTTATGCACAGTACTACTGTATATACCCGTATTTTACATCAGAACAAAAAAAACAACAGACATGTAGTATTCTTATTATCCCAAAATATTATAAATAAAAACTACAACTTGTCTTTCAAAAAAGTCCTCATACACCTGCATAAATGAAAAAAAAAGTTGAGAACGTTGAGATGAAAAAAAATAAAAAATGTATGTGGTCAAAATGATAAAGATTGACTCCAGGCCTATGACTACAACATGTCCTCACTTTTCATAAAGAACTACGTGCTAAAAATACTTTAAACCCTGAAAATGAAAGCCCATTGTGAAAACCAATATTAATCTACGAAATACGCCAGATTCTTTCTTTCCACAAGTAGCAACACAATAACCAATAAAGAAATTATTATGAGCTTAGTATAAAAAGTACTTTGCCTCAAGGATACCAATCTACTTTAGTTTGCTTACATTTCCCTGCCGAGCTGAATGAGGAGATTTAGGTAATCCCACATTTCTTTTATGTATCAAATCGTAGACGTCAGCAAATAACGGAGACTTTAAGCGACTATAAATACACATTTTGAGATTCATAGTAAAAGAAAGCTAAAACACAGCTGAGTTTGAAGTGTAGGAGTAAATATATACCAACCACCCAGTGAGTTTTATAGCTACATATTATATTAGTAAGCACACATTATTTTCTTTTATAGAAACTACTGAGAATTTTCTTACACTTTATAATCCATTCCAAAAGAAATGTATTCAATTACTGCATAATAATGTATTACTAGAGAGGAGATCTTAAGGAATGCTACTATAAACAGTGTCTATATTTGGGTCATTGACAGAAAGACGTCAATCTACAAGCTTCTTTGCATTGATGATCAACACTGACTATGATTTATTGCATGTTTTAGAGGTACAAAAATTTTTTATGTAATTGATTTTAATAAAAAAAAATGTGTATGTTTTGACTTCTGCAGCTTGCATGTATTTCAATACATTGAAAACTGATGACGTTCACTTTAAATTCTGTCAGAAAATACTTCTTGTCCTTATTTCCTCATAATACATACAGTGCAATTTAAAAAAAACTATCCAAAAGGTGTCCATAGGTGTACCACAATAAAAAATTTTTTATCACCTATCCGCAATAAAGGTGAGAACTGCCTGATTGCTGGGGGCCCCAACCACTTGGACCTCCACCGTTTGTAAGAATGGGGGTCCCGAACCGCCTGTTCCTCCTCACTGCTCGATCGCAGTAAGGAGGACATTGAGTGGAGCTGTGGTCGAGCATGCACGCTGCTGCTCTTATCAAAGTCTATGGGAATGACAGAAACAGCCGAGTGCAGCACTCGGCTGTTTCCATTATTCTTGTAGACAATGAATGGAGTGGCGGGCGCATGATCAACCGCTGCTCTATTTAAGCTCCCACTCACTGCGGGAATGCCACTTTAAGTCAGCAAGGCATACAAATATGCTTCATTTCTAGGTATACAATCCTTACGAACACCCCGGACATGTTTTTGCCATATCGTGAAAAGAGGGTCTTTTCCCTTCCTCAGGCCCATGCACACGTTATTGCAGATAAAATACTGACACATTCATTTCTATCGGTCACGGATACCTTCCCATATATTTATGGGTGTGTGTCCGAGCCGTAGAAATGTCCTTTTTTTCGCATTTACGGACCGTGCTCCTATACTTATTACTGTGAACCTGGTCCGCAAATGCGGATGACACTCCGTGGCCTGTCTGTGCAGTATTTACTGACCGTAAAAATTGCACGGACGTGTGCATGGGGCCTCAATGTGAAATCACAGTTTTCCAGTGTATAATCCAAATCATGAAACATGTGTAACTAAATGTTGAATATCTATACAATTGTCTTGATAATGTTAAACGTAGAGGAAGCTATATCATGAATGACTCCTTCACTACTCATTCATAGTTTGTTATAAACATCTTTTTTTTTCTTCTCTAGTCCGCACAATGATCCATTATCTATAAACAAGGCCAATTCTTCACTTCTCATGCAACACTTCTTTACCATTCATGAGATTCAGGCAGAATGTCCACGATGTTATGCAGATAACGGCATGAATTGTCAGTTTAGTTACGTTCACATATGAGTTTGGTTTGGCTGTCACAAAATGTCACTCTTACCTGTGCAGTTGTAAATATTCCCGTGGTCGGTTTAGTAAATGCAGAAATCTATCCACTATTTTGTTCTTGCCAACCCCCTAAATGCATAGAAATAGATGATTATAACCACATGCATTATAACATCTCTTCCAAATTAAGGCTATGTTCACACGGGGTATTTTGCCGAGTTTTTTGACGCGGAAACCGCGTCGCAAAACTCGGCAGAAACGGCCCGAGAACGCCTCCCATTGATTTCAATGGGAGGTGTCGGCGTCTTTTTCCCGCGAGCAGTAAAACTGCCTCGCGGGAAAAAGAAGCGACATGCCCTATCTTCGGGCGCTTCCGCCTCCGACCTCCCATTGACTTCAATGGGAGGCAGGAGAAAGCGTATATCTCGCTGTTTTATGCCCGCGGCGCTCAATGGCCGCGGGCGAAAAACGGCGCGATAATTGCCGCGAAAATCGGCGTGCAGGGAGAGGAATATCTGCCTCAAAGTTCCAAACGGAATTTTGAGGCAGATATTCCTCCCCCAAAATACTCAGTGTGAACATAGCCTAATAAAAGCAAACACAAGACATTTAACCTAAAAAATAAAAGCAATGGCATGGTTCATAGTACACTAGTGTAGAACACAATAAGAAAACAATAGAACTGAAAAGGCAGATTATCTAAATGTTATAGCGGACATGGAAATTCATATGGAAATCCATATTCAAATTCCATTTTGCCTTGGCCTGTGGATCACCATTGATAATATTTCTATGCATCTTATAGGCTCCGGCTTATCATGTAAAACAAATAGTTGATAACTTTGTTCATTATTAGTAATAGGAGGATCAAATATGTATTTGGTTAATAGAGTTTATCAATATCTCATTTCTTTTCATATGAAATGTTTACCATTAGTTGATCGTTTTATCTATGGTGAGGAATCCTTTTAAAGGGACACTCCTAGCAAAACTGATACATTCCTTTATGCCTAGGGCACAGATTGAGGCCTCATGCACACGGCCGTGCCCATAATCGCTGCCCGTGATTGTGGGCACGGCCAGTCGCCGACGGCAGCGGACAGCCGCCCGCATTTTTGGCCCGTGCGTCCATACAAAGTATGGGAGCACGGACCGTAAAAAGCAAAAGATAAGACATGTCCTATCTTTTGCGGAAACTTTCTACAGCCCGGACACCTTCCCGCAAAAATACGGGAAGGTGTCCATGGTCAATAGAAGTGAATTGGTCCGTCATTGCGAACCGTAATTGCAGACATCAATTACGGACAAATTCTACGGTCATGTGCATGGGGCCTTAGGGAGCGATGCATGGCACCTTAATTCAAAAACATCAGAAAGACAATTCCTTGTGTAATGCTATGCAAAGAGCATGACGCAAAGAATCAGTTCTACCCCTGGTCCTGGCTGCCATATTTCAGAAATAACAATGGTCCTCCACAGCAAAAAGCAGTGGAAAGAATCATTGAGCTCTGAGGGGAAGGAGATCTAGGATTGCATGATAATAACCATCCGTCATCTACAGAGGACAGGAAGAGGCCCAGAGCATCTCCCAGTGACAATAACAAAATGATGATAGAGATCTGCCGCGGTCAGCTGATGCTTGCATGGACTGTTGCTAAGCAAATTCCAGTGAATATTTTGTTATACCGGATGCTAGAAGAAACAGCAGTGGCTTCTGACATTCACACAGAAAACTTTATTTTTTACTGGACTATTCCTTTAAACCCGTCACGACGCGACCCATTTTAGGCCTTCAGAATGCAGTGTTTTGTATTGCTTTTTCATTTTTTTATCATCACATTCCAGCTGATGTAGCTTGTTTTTGCAGGACACATTTTTTTAATTGCATCGTTTTAAGATGCATATAATTTATTGTATAGCTTTAAATATATTTTTTGGAACTCTGCCACTGTTTTTTCTGTTCATTTTTTTATGCTGTTTACCATGCAGAATAACTAACTTTATTTGTTCAGTATCCCGTACATATATTTTTGTGAGCGTGTGAATGGGGTATAAAGCAACCAGGCGGAATGTGAGTGTATTCTGCACCTAAATCCTGACAAAATCACGAACGTGTGAACATGGACTAAAAAGCAAGTTTTATGGAATAAATAAACTGCCTTTCGAGTGGTAACATTTTTTTTTTTACTGTTTTTCTGTCTATGTAGCTGTATAAGGGCTCATCTTTTTATGGGACGAGTTTTAGTTTTTATTGGCACCATTTTGGTTTGTATAGAATTTATTGAATTACAAGTGAATGGGAGAAGGTTGTAAGTTGTGAACCGCCACTACAAGTATGTCGGCATTTCACCAAATTAAGTAGTAAAAGGAATGAAGGGGAAGCAGCACTCGCAAGAACGCTGCTGCCCTTTCAAAATAGCTGATCAGCGGGGCTGCCAAGAGTCTGACCCTTATCAATTATTGATGGCCTATCCTAAGAATATGCCATCAATTTTTTTCCTCTCTGGAAAACCCATTCAACTTTTCTTTGCTCCCACTAGGGGACTTTAAGCTGTGATCGTATGATCTCTTGTATAATGCTTTGGAATACGTAATGATAGGCAATCTATAAGGCCATGTCTCTGGTCACCGATGGGCTGACAGAGGGAGCCCCCCGTCCTCTGTCAAATTACTTAGGTGCCATGGTCACTATTGACCACGGCATCTAAGGTTTTAAATGGGCGGGACCAGAGTTATCTCCAACCCTGGCCATTAGAGTGAGATGTCAGCTGTACAAGTCGACACCTGCAAGTGATAGAGCGGGCACAGCTCTTGTTACTACTATAATGAGCTGGGCAGGAAGGGATTAAGCAAAGCAAATGATCAAAATATTTATATTGCAAATTACTAGAGCATTCATTATGTGCTAAAAAGCAATAAGCCAGACAAGTGGGTTTACTTTTTACATTACATTGTATCAAATGATTGTCATAATTTCAAGATCGAGAAAGATGATGCCGCAAACTGAATTAAAGGGGTTATCTGGACAGCGTCGTCGTTCCAATCTTGAAATCATGACACAATCCTTTTGATGCAATCTAATGCCCTCCTTATTAGACAAAATAAATACCTAGATCCCTATAGACACGTATGAGCATATGTAGGCAAACAACACACCCCTTGTAACTCCACACCACTTATATATTAGTAAATTAGAATTACATCTGCTCTGCGATTTATATAAAATAAACCTCTTTAATAGTGGGAGTATATTTCCATTAGCATGAAGAATATTCATGAAGGATTTCTACTACAACTGTAGTGGATACGAAAATAATTTGTGTACTTGAATTGCCAAATAATGGTGATCATATACCTACAGCTTGTGCTTTACTTTTACCCGGCGTAGATGTCTACATGTTCATGTGTTTTTACCTCTGAATCCACCTTCTGTAGATACATTTTGCTGGCAAAGCAAAATTATGTCGCTTCACTGGGGTTGACCATTTCCATTAAGCCTTTTTGAGTCCTTAGTTAATTTGGTTAATGCACTCAGTTTAATGAATGAGACTAAATTCTGTGTGGTACAGTATGTCAATAAAGGACTTTTAGGTATTATATTATTAAAACTTCATCGATTCAAGCAAAATTTAGCATACAGATAATCTCCAGCAGAGACAAATATCATCAAAAGAATAATATTAAAATGATTGCTATCCCGCACAGTTACAGGGATTGAACCTGCAACTTCCTGCAGAACCTCAGTTTTGGGCTGATCGGGGGCATTGTGACTGGCACGGAGGATAAAATTCTGCTTGACAATAAGGGCATTGTGGCTGTCATAGGGTGCATTGTGGCTGCCACTGACAGTACTGAGAGGCGATTCAAAAGAAGCAAAATATTAAAGCAGCAGCACTTGTCTCCAATGTGGATCAAGATGAGGAATGCAACAGGCCATCCACTGGATTAGTTAATGTCCACCATAACAGGATCCAATCAAGATATGAAGAAGATGTCAGAATTTCCATACATCACCTTTTATTTTAAGGACCCAATACACCGCTTTTTGATAAGCCGAAATGTTGCTTACTGGTAATGTATGGGGCTGAAAATAAAAGAGGATATATGAAAAAGATGTCGTTGTCTTTGTATCTTTATTGAGTACTATGAGTCTTGCCACATCTACAGGTCACTCTTGTGTTTTTAAAAATTAGAACTGCTGCTAAATCTGTGGTAGAAGAATGAATGTTTATAAATACACTACTTCTGTTCTGTTATTTTTGGACATGGGAATCAGAATAAATGGATATGGATCAACGACCAGTGGTGCTAATAGGCCCGGGCACCATGGCCACGTGCCCCAGGACTTTCTTAGAGTGTTCCTTAGGACACAAACAAAGCTGAAAACTAGCAAGGGAAAAAGTGACACCGACTTCAATTACTGCATCTAACATGCCGCGTGTCAGACATAAAGAGAAGCCCGGGCTTATACATGCAGGGGGACAGTGTGGTTGGCATAGGGCATTGTGATTAGCAAGGGGGGCAAATAATTTGGGGGTGAGAATAAAATGGTACACATGTTCATGGGGAACAGTTTTACTTGAGGTGCACTACTTCTTATTCACGCCTAACTATAGTCCATCATCCCCAACGCGTTACCCTTCCCAAAACCAATGCCCCAGGTGTTTCAGAGTCTAGCAACGCCACTGTCAATGACCCATTCTGCAGTAACCTAGTACACAAAGATTGTGATATTACTGTACAGCTTTAAAATAAAAGACTCTAAAAAAAAAACAATAATAAATAAGACAATAACATAACTTACCTGATTTCCAACAAGCAAGAGATGTTCTCCAAGCAGGAAATCTTTCAGCATGTCTTCCATTACCCTCAGATGCTGCAAATATAAAAACAGCAAAATAAAATGTAACACTTCACTGTCATTTCTTATTACATGTAAGTGGACAAAATCATGTATTTATTTTGATCACAGGAGAAGACTGGGAAGAAGCAAAGAAGGGCATCGGACTACTGGGCCAGTATTGTCTGTAGATGGATGTCTGAGAGACATGCAGACATATATTACAGCAGTTCGTTCAGATTTCTCTTCTGTTCATTCACTTTGTATTTTGTTTATTGATAAAAAAAAACTATTTCAATTTCTGAAAGCATTCTTAGGCCCCATGCTCACGTCTGCCTTTTCGCGGATAAATTGCAGACGCATTTTCTTCTATGGCTCCATGCACACGACTGTGATTTACACGGATCGGTGAAGAGCCACAATTGCGGACCGCAAAAACTCAGGACAAGTAATTATACAGTTCGCAATTGCGAATTTAGCAATACTGGTGAACTGTTGTGGATCTGTGGGTCCCGGTGACACACGGATGCACAACAAGGGTTTCGTGCGGACCCTTAGATTTGCGGACTGCCAAAGCAAAGCAGTCGTGTGCATGAGGTCATACTTTGCAGCATTTTTCCACAACTGCCTAAAACTTTTGCATAGTACGGTGTGTGTGTATATATGTGTGGGTGTGTGTGTATATATATATATATATATATATATATATATATATATATATATGTGTATAGACAAGTCAAAGGTAGGAGCAGCACTGTGATTCCTTGCCTGTTAAGGCTGGTGCTCAGCTTTCAAACAGGGAGTGACCTCTCCCTGCCCAAACGTGTATCCAAAAAAGAGAGATAACAGCCCATTGTTTTAAGTAACGTTTACTCTCCTAATACCGCACAGATTCCATTCCTACGTAGACTCCTTTCTAAACTCCAGAAGCTTCCTAGGGGGGCATGGCTGGTGGGAGGAGATTTTAATGTCCCGTTCTCCACGTCCATGGATAGGGTCTCTCTTACACACGCTACTCCGACGCCCACCCTTACAGGACTTTCTACACGTTTTAGGCAACTAATTAGAGAGCACCAGCTCTATGATTTGTGGCGAGTGGATCACCCAGGTGATAGGTCCTATACCTTCTTCTCCCATACGCACAGCACTCATACACGCTTAGATTACTTTTTTGGTAATGTCCCTGCCCTCCGTGCGCTCCAGGGGGCGAATATAGACCCCATCTCTTGGTCAGATCACGCACCAGTTTCTGTGTCCCTACAGATAGGGAAACCAAATACGAGAGTATGTCATTGGCGCTTAAACGAAACTTTGATTAAGTCCCCTTCTCTTAGGGACAGCCTGGCCGGACATATGCGGGAATTTTATGCACTTAATGAGGGATCGGTTCCTTCAGTATCCACTCTTTGGGAGGCGCATAAGGCGGTGATGAGAGGGCAATGCATAGTAATGGGATCTAGATTGAAAAGAGACTCTCGGGCCAAGCGGGTGGCTCTCCATCGGACAATTACTAAGTTGGAGAGAGAAATGGGGATTAAACCGGCGGTCCCGACACTACGGAAATTGATAGAGGCTAGAGCACAACTCAAGGACTTAGCTATGAAGGGGGTAGAAAAGTCATTACTATACACAAAAAGGAAATATTACGACAAAGGTAATAAGGCGCACTCGCTTCTGGCCAGACTATTGCGGGATCAGGCGACTGTTCGTACTCCACAGGCGGTTCGGGATAAGGTGGGCATACTCCAGCATCACCCAGACACGATAGCCACACTTTTTCATGACTATTATAAATCCTTATACCACCTGCCAAATACCTTACCACCTGATCCGGCTCGTCGGAGGGAAACGCTGCAAGCATATCTCTCTTCCTGTGCTCTCCCTAAACTGAAAGATGAGGAGCTTTCATCCCTGAATGCCCCGATCTCTGCGGAGGAATTGTTTGATATATTGAAGGACCTCCCTAGTGGTAAGGCCCCTGGACCAGATGGCTTTACATATGGGTATTATAAGACCTTTGCAGAGATCTTGGTTCCACGGATGGCTTCGTTATTTAATGAATTTCTACAGGGTTCTCCCATCCCTCAAACATTCCTGCATTCTCATATCACGCTGATCCCTAAACCGGGTAAAGACCACGCAGAGTGCTCCAATTACAGACCCATAGCCCTTCTGAATTCGGATCTAAAAATTTTCACCCGTCTTCTAGCTAATAGACTCAATGTTTGGCTCCCTTCTTTGATTCACAAAGACCAAGTGGGCTTTGTGCCTCTTAGGCAAGGAGGAGACAACACACGAAGGGCCCTTGACCTCATTGATGCCCTCCAAAAGCAAAAGGAATCGGCGATCCTTCTTAGTCTAGATGCAGAGAAGGCGTTTGACCGCTTGGGATGGCCATTTATGTTCGAAACTCTAAATTCATTTGGGATTTCGGGCCCTTATTTGACAGCACTGCGTGGTCTCTACTCCAAACCGACAGCGGCAATTAAACTCCCACACTCCACCTCCCCTCCGTTTCAAATCTGGAATGGTACACGTCAGGGGTGTCCCCTATCCCCACTTTTATTTGTGCTATGCATAGAACCTTTAGCAGCTCAAATACGGAAATCCAGGGATATAGCGGGGGTCCAGATACAAGATAAAGAGTTTAAGGTTTCCCTGTTTGCAGATGACGTCCTCTTGACTATCACTAAACCTCATACCTCCCTCCCTAACCTTACTACAGTTCTCTGTAGGTATGGGAGGCTGTCAGGATATAAAACTAATACATCTAAAACGGAAGCGCTCCCTCTTAATGTCCCACACCAGGAGCTCCAGCTACTCAAACACAACTACACCTACAACTGGAAGGAAACCTCCCTGACTTATTTAGGAGTTCAACTCACTCCCTCCTATACGTCGGTTTACAAGGCTAATTTCCCCTCTCTGTTTGTAGAGCTACGTCAGCTAATGGCCAGGTGGGATCCTCTTCCCATGTCATTTTTTGGGCGCATAGCAGCGGTCAAAATGACCTTGCTCCCTAAATTACTGTACTACTTTGAGACTTTGCCGGTAGCAGTACCTATGAAGGAATTGCGGGCCATGCAGTCTTCTATCCTCAGGTTCATATGGCATTCCGGCAGACATCGAATTCCGAAATCAGTTTTATTATCGGGTCGATCTGCGGGTGGGCTATCGGTCCCTGATGTGGTGAAGTACTACTGGGCGGCACACCTCCGTCGCATACCCAGCTGGGTGTCTTTAAGGGCGTACAATAAATGGACCGAAATAGAGAAGCTATGGATGGCCCCGGTCCACCCAAACTCCCTGTTATGGGGTGACCCACTGGTAATGCCGACTGCATCTTTATTGGGTCCCATGAGATTTCAAAGGGAGGTGTGGGAAACCTGTAAAAACCGCTTCCATTTGGCATCGGGTTGCCCGCCCTTGACTTCGGTACTCTACACTCCCACTATTCCGGGGGGCACTACCTCCCGAATAGTCCGATTGTGGACGGGAATTGAGGTATTTCACCTGGCTGATATGGTTGATCCCCACACGCAAGAGCTTCACCCGTTTTCATACTTTCAAAAACATCATAATATTCCCTCCGCTGCGTTCTTTCACTATCTTCAGGTTAGACATTACATGCAGCAAACTTTTAGATCCACGCGGGTTACTGCACCTACAAGCTTCGAAAGGTTATGTCGGTATGCTACCACCACTAGGGGGCTTATCTCAGCCATTTATGCATTATTGCTATCCCCGGAGGGTTCCCCTCCGCCTGGGCATAGATACATGTTGAAGTGGGAGGCCTTACTGAATAAATCCATCCCGCTCTCATTGTGGCAGATTATTTGGTCGCAAGCAGCTAAAACCTCCATCTGCACTGCATATAAGGAAAACCAATATAAAATCCTTATGTTTTGGTACCATACCCCTGCCTTTTTGCATAGCTTCAATCCGGGTATTCCGTCGGATTGCTGGCGATGTAGAGGTCAGAGAGGTGATCTGTTCCATATTTTCTGGAGCTGTTCACTGGTACAACAGTATTGGTTGGAAGTTAAGAACTTGGCATTGGCGGTGTTGCAGCAGGATATTCCCTTAGACCCTCTTCATTACCTCCTAAATGTTCCCCCTAGGTCTTTGGGGAAATCACCAGCTCGACTCTTTCGACACTTTCTCACAGCCGCTAAGACGTTGATAGCGTGGAAATGGAGACAGACAACCCCTCCCTCCCACATCGACTTAGTAACTAGAATTAGGGAAATACGTACAATGGAGCATATGACGGCCTCTATTGACAATGAACTGGACAGGTTCAAAGTGGTGTGGGACCCGTGGGACAAGTATTGGATACAGGGAACTCAAGATTAGGTGGTAGGTGGAGCTCCGACTATCCCCCCCCCCTCACCCCCTTAAACCCCTGTGTTTTTTCCCAGATGTTTTGTCTGTCTATTGAAAGTTACTGTCTTACTATGTGAATTGCATGGCCCTTCATGCTGCTCTAAGTTATATGTATATTTTTGAAAAATGTTCAATAAAAACACAGTTGAAACCAAAAAAGAGAGATAGAAGCAGCACTCAAAAAAACTCTGGTTTATTCATCCAGCATCCACTGCAACGTTTCACCTTCTCTTGAAAAAGCCTTCATAGAGAAGGTGAAACGTTGCAGTGGATGCTGGATGAATAAACCAGAGTTTTTTTGAGTGCTGCTTCTATCTCTCTTTTTTATATATATATGTGTATATATCCTCTTGTAACCCTTTAGTTAGAAGTTAACATCTCATTTTAAACATACATCTCTAAAAATACTGATGTGAAATCTGATCTAGGCAATTTTACTTCTAGCCTAATCTACTAGCCGTCGAATGGTTCTTCGTAGAACAGGCAAAAATACATTCATCATCCTACATGTCACTGTAGGATGATGCATTTCCGTTTATTAAACGGGAAGTCAAAGCGAACTTATCTTAAATAGATATGAGGAGATTGTTTTGATCTGTAATCTCAGACACCTACTAATTTTCAGAATGAAAGGGCTCTATAGAGAGCTTAAAGAGGTATTCCTATATGAGGCTTGCAACTTGTTCACTTTTTCCGATGTCCCACAGATTTGAATAAAAAGAGCGCCACCCATGCATGATCACCTATCCATTTAGTCTGTGGCTGGATGCATCAATCTCACCTGGCGGAATGGGGGTAAGGGGACCCGCAGTCTTCCAGTAAGTAGGGCCCCTACCTATCAGACACTACAAACTATACAACTGTATTGAGTATTCTTTGTTTTTAAAAATTGCCTTGTAAACCAGTTGAAAAATGTATCAACAGGCAGAGGGGAAAAAAACTAGCCAGGTAATAATGACGTTACTGACTAGAGAGATGCAAATACTAGTAATGCTTGTATGCTTTTATTCTTTGCTTTTTATGAATTATGAGATCAAACTAAATAGTAAAACTAGTGACTCGCTACTTAAAATGTTAGTATACACATGGAGAGCAACTGCACAGAGACGAACCTGTGGGAGCACGGGGCCCAGGCGCTCTGCGTTTGTTGGAGTACTACTGCTCCCAGCAAGCACAACAGTCAGGTTACCTTTGGTACACTCTGTACGGTTCCTGGATCTCCACATTGCGGTGCAGGTGCACTTCCTTCTGCTGCTGGTGTTGCTGGGTCTGCCCATACGGCGGGCGCATGCCCCACTTCGTATATTTTATAGAGCCAGCGCGCGCACCCAAATCCTTCCCTAGCCTATCCCTAGGTATATTAGTCTGCTTCACTGGATGCACCCTGCCTGAGTAAAATTGGAACAACCTACAGTTATTCAGCAAAGGTTCCTGTATGCACCTGATCCTGTCTGCTATTGCTACCAATTATCAGCCTGTATCCAGTTGTCTGTTACCAGCCTGTATCATGTCTGCTATTGCTATCTACTACCAGCTTGTGTTCAGTAATCCACTACCAGCCTGCATCCAGTAATCCCCTACCAGCCTGCATCCAGTAATCCCCTACCAGCCTGCATCCAGTAATCCCCTACCAGCCTGCATCCAGTAATCCGCTACCAGCCTGCATCCAGTAATCCGCTACCAGCCTGCATCCAGTAATCCGCTGCAGCCTGGATCCAGTAATCCACTACCAGTCTGCATCTAGTAATCCGCTACTAGCCTGCATCCAGTAATCCACTACCAACCTGCATCCAGTAATCCGCTATCAACCTGCATCCAGTAATCCACTACCAGCCTGGATCCAGTAATCCATTACCAGTGTGCATCTAGTAATCCGCTACGAACCTGCATCCAGTAATCCACTACCAGCCTGGATCCAGTAATCCACTACCAGTCTGCATCTAGTAATCTGCTACCAGACCGCATCAAGTTACTTGCTGTCCACCTGTGTCCAGCCACCGGCTACCTGCCTGTATCCTGTTATCCGCTGCCAGCCGCTACTCTCATCGGCGGAGTAGCCCAGTGGGTCCACAACCCGCTGGTCATTACCCTGTTCATACAAAGGGGCCTGTACCTATCATGTCTGCCCATGCGGCATTGTTTTGTGTGATGGACCAAATTTACCAATTTGGCATTTCTACTAATGCTTCTATTTTTTTATTTTATTTTGAGAACGGAAACTAATGAAGGACATTATAACTTCCCTAAGCACCTTATCACATAATCTGCCCTAAAACCATCTAAAAGACATTTTAGGTAAAACATCCTGCAATGGATTATTCTGATCTCCTAAATGGCTGTAAAAATGTGTCACTAATTACAAGCAACAAGATGCTGCCAAAATGTGAGCTGACCCACTTCTCTCGATGCTGATTGTTGTATTACCTTGAGGACAATATCACGCTCAGATAAGCAAATTAGTCGGCCTTGCTGCATGCATACATAGTCTAAAATAAGACTCTTTGTGACTGATATACAGAATGCAATGGTTTTCTGTGTTCCTCCCACCCCCTCTTGCTTTTTCTCAAGCCAAGTGATGCTTTCAGTGGAGAAGTAAGAAACAGGTCATGTAGAAGTAGGTCATCCAAAATCCTTAGAAAAATAGTGCTCGTCAGTGTAGACAGGGCTCAGCCAACCTCTGTATATAAGACTTCACATCCCTCAGCGCTGTCAATAAGTTATCACCTATATTTACCACCTTGTCAATACTAGTTACGGCTGCTATTTTACCTCCAGTAATTAACTAAAGAGTAAAGATTTAAGCAAATTATAAGAAGAAAAAAAATACTTTCTGTGAAGCCATGAACAGCATCTGTTTGGGGTAGAAGTACAAAATCTAGTACAAAGGAAAACCAGAGTAGCTGCCCTTTACAACCAACTTATAATACTACTTATATCAGGGCCGTAGTTAGGGGGGGGCAGGCGGGGCATGTGCCCCGGGCGCAACTTAGAGGGCATCTAATAGGACATAGGTACAATTAGAAGCAATAAATGGCCGGGTACGTTCCAGGCCCGGCCATTCAGCGCCTTTCTACGAGTGAAGCGGCTCAATGCTTGCGTCGTTGAAAGGCGCTGATTGACAGGGAAAGTCATTCCCAGTTCAACCCCAGGAGAGCTGCGCAGAAGAGAGCAGGTCTCCATTGTTGCCGGACGGCGTGGGAACGGGATTAAGGCGAGTTTGAATGGTTTGTTATTTTATCGCAATAAAAAAGTGTGTGCCATTATTTACGGGGGTGGCTTTATCTACGAGGGGGCTTTACCTACGGGGGCGGGCTTTATCTATGGGGGGGGGGCTCTATCTACAGGGGGGCTATATACTGGGGTGGGCTATATGCGGGGCACTATATACAGGGGTGGGCTATATCTACAGCGGGGTTATATACAGGGGTGGGCTATCTGTGGAGCACTATATACAGGGGTGGGCTATATCTACAGGGGGGCTATATACAGGATTGGGCTATATGTGGAGCACTATATACAGGGGTGGGCTATATGGGGGCACCATCTAAAGGGGGCTCTATGGGGGGCACCATCTACAGGGGGCTCTAGGGGGGGCACCATCTACAGGGGGGTCTATGGCAGGCCCTATCTACAGGGGGCTCTATGGCAGGCACTATCTACAGGGGGCACGGTGTGTGTGTGGGATAGTGTATGGTGCTATTATAATTAGAGGTGCAGTGTATGGCGCTATTATATTTCGGGGCATAATTTGCGGTATAATGAGAACTTTATCTTTGTTTATAGTTGTAGAAATGTTGGAAAAGTGAGAAGCTGAAGACATCTAAGCGGCAAACTGGAGAAATGGGCTGTGACCGGGAGAAGTCATCATAGAGGTCTGGACTGGATGGAGAAAAAGAACTACAATCTGAGACGTCACCGGTGAGTCACTTAATGTGAATCTTTATTCTGCCTCTAATCAGTACTGTAGTCACTGTATGATCTGCAGCGAGATGATGGGTGGTATGATTATGAGATGATTATTTTTTTTGTGAAACAGCAACTCTTTACCATTGTTCGGGCCATGCTGGGATCTGGAAACAATTTAGTGCAAACTTATACGGCAGGGGTTGCACTAAATTTAGCTTTTTTGTAATGGTGCTGTATAAATCTACTGAGCTTGGTTCTGGGGCTGTATTTATGTATTGAGCTTGGTTCTGGGGCTTTATTTATGTACTGAGCACTATTCTGGTGTTGTGTAGAGAACTATATTGCTTGTAAATTGTACAAATGTTTTTATGCTCGAATTACATAAAAAGAAATGTGGAAAAGAAATGACACGTCGATTGGTAGAGAAAACAAACATGACGAGGGGGAAGGAGAGGTCGGGAAAGAGGTTGGGGTGGGGGGGGGGGGGCGCCAAACTGAATCTTTGCCCCGGGTGCTGGAGAACCTAGCTACGCCTCTGACTTGTATTGTCAAACCTGCTTCCGAAAATAAAAATAAATAGTTCATTGGTGTTTCTGTGCACTCGTTTTTATACATCTCCCTGTATGGCTTGACCATTGTGTAGCCCCTACATCTTAATACTGTTTTGGGGAAGATTTATGAAAACGAATACACAGAAAAAGTGAATAAGTTGCCATTAGAAGCCAATCAGATTTCAGCTCTCATTTTCAGATGTATACTGCTTCTTGGACAATGAAAGCAGTGTTCTCATTGGTTACTATGGGTAAGTACTCCAATTTTCACTGGTATTTCTTTTGATAAATCTTTTTTACTGTATATTAGTGAAAATTCGAACTATTCAAAAAAACATGATAAATGCACGGACCATAAGTAAAAGGGTTATTTTCCAAAATATTACAGTGATCCTAAGAATGGGTGTATGATGCAGGTACAGTACCTATAAAGTTCCTTTACTACTTACCTGTGCATTTTCATAGAAAAGAACATCTGGCACTTTCATCTTCTCACCAGGATTGAACACTGGTACAGTAACACTGCCAAGACTCAGTGTTCCAGATTTTATTTCACCTAAAAAAAAATAAAGCAGTTATAACATTGAAGTCCAGTACTGAATTCCTGCTGCGGTAACACTTATAAACAATCTATAAAAAAAACGGAGAAATAACAGCCACATAAGAAAGTACGGATACATAATCAAACGGTCAATAGCAAGTAAACATTCTGTCATCTCTATAGTCTGCAAAAATGCAAAATATAGTATTGTTAAGGGTAAAAACTGATTTTTAGAAAACAAGGTAACTGGATTTTAATTATATCATATGATAGAATACACATCTGATTTTTCTATTAAAAAGTAATAATGCGGCAGATATTGCATTATACACCTGACAGTAAATTGCACAAGAAGTTTAAAATATAAAATGTGTCAGTGGTAGAAAATGTTGTACTGATTTTGTGGCAATTATTGGTACCCCTTGTTATTATTTTTTTTTCAATTATTTTTATGTTGCTGTAGACCAAAATATTTTCTACCCACCATTCATTATTTTACATTTAATATAACAAAAAAAAATAGGATTTCTTTTTATCAGTACTCAGCGTAAAATCCTTTTCTTGTCCAGTCGATTAGGGAACACAGACCATGGGTAATTGTTATTGCCACTAGGAGGCGTGACACTATGTTGGCCCCTCCTACAGTGTATGTACCCCTACAGGCACTGAGCTAGTCACTGTACAGAAGCAGTAGGAGAAGCAGAACACAAGGCAATAGAATGATATCAGAAACAAAGAAGAAAACCATGTCCAACCTTATGAACTTCATGACCAAATAAAGTGTGTCCTTCATAGGATTGGACGACAAAGGATTTTACGTTGAGTGCTCAAAAAAATCCTATTTTCTCATTCATCTCATTGGGGTACACAGACCATGGGACGTCTCAAAGCAGTCAACATGGTGTGAACCAAAAAGAAAGGACGTAAGCATCTACTCCACAGATGCCAGCAGGACCTTGCGACAAAGGGAAGCATCTGCGGATGCAGAGGAATGCATCCTCTAGAATTTGGTGAACACGTGTAAAGACATCTAGGTAGATGGCTTGAAGAGCTGAAGCATGATGGCGCACAGCCCAGGAAGCACCAACCACCCGAGTGGAAAAAGCCGTTAAACGTAACAACTGTAAACTCAGGAGGAAGAGAGTTCCTTGAGAGAACAGATCGTACCGCAGATGTAAGTGTCAAGGGACATCTGCAAGTAGAGCCACCACGTCGGGGAACCAACAACGGCACGGCTATTCTGGAGAAACAAGGATCGTCGGAATCCCCTTTGTCTTCTGCCTGGGAGCTTGGAAAGTAGAGGCAGCCGGGGAAACAAGTAAATCAAGCTGAAGTGATGAATGGCCCACTCCCCTGGTCGACCCTTTCGCGACTGAGATAATCTGCGACTCAATCGTCGACACCGGGAATGTGGACTGCCGAGAGAGCAGGAACGTGAATCTCTGCTCACTCCAGATCTTGGATGCTTCTCCTATTGCCGCTGAACTCTGTGTCCAACCTTGGTGATTGAGATAGGCAACTGCCATGACCATGTTCGTCTGAACTTGGACCGGATTGACAACCAGAAGAGCCGTCCAGTGACTAAGATGGACAAAAATCACCCTCAATTCAAACATTTTCATTAAGAGACTGGCTTTCTCGTTGCCCTGGGCAGTGAGATTTCAGAAGGTACCTCCCCAAACCCAAAGACTGGCATTCGTGGAGAGGACCTGCCAGCAGAGTAGGACAAAAGAGCAACCAGAGAAGAGACCCGGCGGATTATCAAAGAAAGAAGGCTTCAGCGGTCTAGAGAATCTGGAGATCGCATCCACGAGAGAGGATAACAATTTGAAGCAGACGAGTGTGAAACTGGGCAAAAGCAATGGCCTTGATGAAAGAAACCATGGTGACCAGAACCTTCATACAAAAGTGGAGGGAGGAGAGTGTGGCCCTGGCACAGTGCATGTGCTCCCTACTGTATGATGGATGGTTACTCATGAGGTAAGACATCTGTGCCGAGTCAGTGTTGAAACACCATTCCCAGGAAAGTGAGTCTCCAACAGGGAGTCATGCAGGATTTAGATTGGCTGACAATTCATCCAAAATGAGAAAGTGCATCAAAAGTAATTTGTAGGGTCTTCAGGTTGTCCTCCTGGGACAGGGACTTGATGAGGATATAGTCCAGATAGGAAGCAACTGAAATCTGTCCAGATACGCAATTACTTCACAGCTCAGACACTCTCTGAACGTGAGACTCAGCAGGATCCGTGTGCACATGGGGAAACAACCTTTGTCTCAATGGAGTAGATGCAGCAGATAGAAAACAGCTCTGTGTGTACAATCTTCTGCAGAAGGTATTCTGAGCCCAGTGGTTCTACCTTCAACCATGTATGCAGAGTGAAAAAGGCCTTATTTCAGGCTAATAGAAAATTGGGATAGTGCAGTATTGACACATACTGTGTGAAAGCAAAAAGTACCCAGCTGAGTCTCATGTCCAGAGAGCATCTGAGCGGTGAAGTATATATGTACATGGACTAAGTTCTTAAAGTTGTGAGGACTCTAACGTTTTAATTTTCATCTCCTTCGTTCATCTACTCTTGATCTGCTGTTTGTTTTTAATATTTATTATATCTAGCAACTGCAATCCCCCGGGAATGAAGAAGAACCATGATCACAAAGAGAATTATTTTGAAAACCTGAATGGCCATCAATAGGACGAATGGAAGGGACACAAACTGGCAGTGGAGAGGTAGAATTGAAAATGGCAGGAAGTGCTGGAGGGACAGGCAAATGGGAACATGAAAGTACCTGATGTCCCTAATTTATTTGTTTAACCAACCAGAGGGACTATGCGGAAATGACGAATCTTGACAAAGGCATTCAGGCGTTTTAGGTCCAGAATGGGATGAACTGAACCGTCCCTTTTGTGGACAATAGAAAGATTTGCGTTAAACCCCCAAAATTCTTGGCCTCCAGGAACATGGACAATGACTGCTTGACTCAGACATATCGGATACCTAATAAAAAAGTATTTACTTGAAGCATCACTACTAAATAAAAATTTTCATGTTTCAATGTGTGAGATGAGCAGTGTTCACTCTCACAGTTTTTTGTTTTGTTCCTCTGCAAACACATACATGTACAGATCCTGAAATATTTGTTTTATTGTACCTTTCATGAAAAAAGATGCAATTTTTAAATAAAACGCAAGTGTAGCAAAGATTTTTAGATACATCGGTAATTAGGTAAAAATTACACCAAGAATACATCATATTTATACTATATGTCTAGATTTTTCTAAAGTCTAGCAAATACCTGCCCATCTTCAAGCAACAAAACACAAATAAAAGTGTTAGCTTTTAATAAATCGAATATATAGACAGTATGCATAAAAACCCTAATGTTATTTTCATGAAATAACCCTAATGTTTTATCAGAAATTGTTTCCCCATAAGAATATTTAACTGACTAAATTGAATTAATAAAAGGGAGACCTACAGCAAAATAACAAAAGAAAAATAAACTTACAGCGGCAATCTTGGTTTTGAAGGGTCTCCATTTCTGCACTAGTTTCTTCTATCCCTGAATCCATCAAAGCTTTCTGTAATGAAGATCGAGCCAGACTTGGCAAAAATCTAGGGATATATTAAAATGACAATTCGTTAAAAATGTGATGCAAATTGTAAAGATAGTTATGAAGCATCTGCTGCCATCTTTGGGGATTTTTTTTTAAATAACAATATGCTCAAATTCTATACATATACAAGGTAGCTGGGCCATAATACTCACCTTGTAAGGCATGCCTTATTGACAGCATGATGAAGACTCTCATCTGGATATTGAGACAACCGTCTACAGATACGAAGTAGCTGTCTTGTAGATAATGATGATGCTAAAGATTGTGCCTGTCAAGGAAATCACAAAAAATAATGGCCAACTATTTCTTCACTTATTTGAAGAATCCATTATTAAATATATTGCATTGCAGACTATAAACTTCTAGTTTTGCTATGTCATAATAACTCTTTCTGGTGTATGGAGAAACATTTCTATAAAGGTTAAAAAATACAAACTTAGTTGGCACAGCATGCATACTCATTGTGGTATGACCAAACTTCAAATATCAGGACAGACAAATCCATTAGTATGTGTATGAAGAATGGCGTTTCATACAGCAGTCTTAATAGGAAACAAGCTGGAGTAAGATTTGACAAACTTACTAAGAGGCGAGAGCAGCAGAAAAGAAGTCGAAATATTTGCGACTTTTGAGCAGTTTGCAACATTTCTACGCCAGAAATGTGGAAAAGTTGTTAAATTCCCCCCATAGAACTCAATGCTATCTCTGTTGACTACAATGTCCTGATTATGGGCACTGTTGCTTAGACCCAATGACGTCTAGTATTTCCATCACAGAAATGAATATACTGTAATTAAGTTATTATTACTTAATAATAAAAACAATAAATAACGTGCAAGTGCAATTCTTGTCGAAAATTAAATGTTACTACCATCTTCATATTGTTCACCAGATACTTATTATCTTAAAATATAGCTGCATTTCGCCTCTGCTCTATTAAGGCAGAACTATAATCTGCGACTTCAACTCAACTAAACTGCTCAAAGTAGAATACTGGCACCAGCAATACCCGTCGTATCTCATTGCTGGTGACGTCAGAGGCTATGGCTGCTTCTCTGTCTGCCTCTGCCCATCCCAAAATGATTGATGCAATAATACTGCAATAACTGATGATAGATAGATAGATAGATAGATAGATAGATAGATAGATAGATAGATAGATAGATAGATAGATAGATAGATAGATAGATAGATAGATAGATAGATAGATAGATAGATAGATAGATAGATAGATAGATAGATAGATAGATAGATACATCAATAACTGCAGTATTAATGCAAAAGATAAAGCTTTTTGAAGTCAGAGCCTCGACAGTGTAAGTTAGCATGCTGGGTTGCGGGAAGGTGCTGGTCATGCCAGGATCTCATAACCCAGAATTTCGGACTCGGCTCTTGTGGGGAGTCAGGTCATTTATATACTTCTATGCAGAGCTTTTTCTTTATTTTATTTTTTAAAATGTCATGTTAAGAAAAATATTTATTTTTTGGGAGGTTATTGATTTCTCCCAAAAAAATTATAGCCGGTTTCTAGTGATGGGTACTAATGCAGTGCTAATTTACATTACAGCATGGATAAAATGGTTTAAACAGGAGTTCACAACCTATGGCAGGAAAAACCATAAATATTTGATAGGTGAAGAGGTTCCATCTCTGGGACCCTCATGCTGTAAAACAGGAGAATGGAGGTACTCGGATCACTTTTTCGCCACTTCAGAGAGGAGAAGACAAGGTGAACGCACATGCATGCTGTTCTCTCCATTGTACTTTATAAGAGATGTAAAAACTAGAATACCCATGTAAAGGGAAGTGTTTTATATATTTATATCTATGTACATGTAAGTGTAGATATATATATTTGTCCCTCCAGAAAGGTATATATTTATATGTAGGAATGTATATATTCCTACCCTCTCCTCACCAGGCAATGAGACACCCTGGGGGGTGGAAGCCATAAGTAGTGAACAAATCCTGTATTTCCAGGAAGCAGTAAGTTCCAACTGCTTCTCCCCCTCGCCAGGTAATGAGATTCCATGGGGGGAGCCATAAACCTATGCCCCCCTTGCACGTGCATGAGATGTCACACAGATGTGTACGGACAAGGTATAAGAGGGTCAACTGTCCCACACCCACTCCCTTGTTCCTGCCTCCCTCATGAGAGACCAACTAACCAACTTTGGACCACATGAACCGCTAAGTATCCACGTGTAGCAGCAGCTACACATAACGCTCTTCCCCCTCCTTACTTCAACCCATTACCTGCATATCCCCTGGTACCTGTACATCCCCTGGTACCTGTTTAACCCTTTCCCACCATTTACCTGCTATCCCCTGGTACACAGCAACCCATTCCCCTTGTTCCATGTTAACCCTTTAGTGCACAGGGACAGTTATTGCTAGGAGGGAGTTGGGACAGAAACAGTGAGCATGTGTATTGTATTGTAACGTAACTTTAGTTAGTACCAGGTAGGGGGGGGGTCTCACAGAAGCAAGCATGAGTGGATGCACTGTATGTTTAGGTAAGTGGGTGGTGGTATATGGTAGGATTGTGATACCGTGTTTATGCTGTACTACATATAGTGTGAGTATACTCCGTATATATTAACTTGTTATATGTATTGGGGTATACTGATACTATACTGTGGTCAGTTACTGGGTTTGGTGTATTTTATATGTAAGTGTGATTATTGTTAGTAATAAATATTACCCTTTATTTACTATACAACTGTATTTACTCAGTCGTATACACTTACGTAGCAGCAAAGCAAGTAGATGAACGTTAGTACAAGAGAAAGGTATGGAAGCTAGGCATAAACCCAGTGACCCTGATTAATAAAGGAGGTAGTAATAGTGGGCGACACAAGTAGGTGAACCCTGCCATTATACCAGCCCTTTAACAACCCACAAAATTTTATTTCAGGCTTTGGAATTGGTGCAATTTGAATGTGGCCCTTGGGCCATAAAAAGTTGTGCAGCCCTGGTTTAAAGAAACGCTCCAGGAAAAACTTATAAACTCTGCTATGCTTAGTGCAGGGCCTAAGGGGACAGTGCATGACTCGAATAGTCAAAGGACCCTGAAGAGTCATAGACTCCAAGTCTTTAGGCCCTGAACTAGGCACAACAGTATATGAGTTTTTCAAGGAGTGTTAATTTAAAAAACCTATTCGTAAGTAAAAGATGATTATTATTACATACGATACATGTAAAGGACCTTTTATAAATATTTTCTAAGTCTACTTCAATGAACATAATGCATAAATGTCAGGAACACTCTGTAAAGAGCTCCCTCAAGTTACAATATTAATCTGTCTTAGGATGACCAACTTAAGACCATAACCTTATGGGAAACTAGTAAATGGTTTGAAGGCCCTCAAAATGTAAACCATAAAAAAGAAATAAATTCTAAAAAAAATTATAATAATAATAGGCAGATAACTAATGCAGATAAAACAAGTCCTTACATATATAAAAAAAGATCTGCTAGAAGATGATAAACCATTTTCTATGTGAAAAGAGAAGCATCTTTAGAATCCTGTACAGTACACACAGTGTGCAGGTAAACTTTAAAAATGCTGAAGAAAGGCCATTCCAAGATAAAAATAGCAGGAGGTAAATGTAACTCGAGGATAAAGGCAGAAAACTCACTTGCCTTTATATTGAGATCTGATACAGAAACCTGCTCCAGCACTCCAAATATATTAAACTGCCATGTTTTTCCAGAGAATTGTGAACTGAGCGAACACAGTAAATGCTATACCTAATAATTAAACTAGCTGTGAAAATGGTACTAGAAACAGAACGCCATAAATGTAGTGACTATTCTACTCAGCTAAAGAAAAAAAAAAGAGACTGTATATTCCTAAAGAAAAAAGGTCAGTAGAAAATAAATTTTATCCCTTTACATTTTAACATGCTATATGACAGTTTCATCAAAAACATTTTAAAAAGAAAGTTTTAGAGCAAAAACACAAACAAAAAAAACAAAAAAAGCTAGAAACAGGTGTTGGACTAAAAATAAAATAAACAGACGTCAGTTTTACAATACTGGAAAGCCCTGAAAGCACATGATTGGAAATTTGGGACAATGTATTCAGCAGAAAATCATTTTTCTTTGAAACATCTAAAAATAAGTCCAGACAGACACCGTTTTATTCTGATAGCCAGCCAGGATTTGAGATTTATCTCCTCAGCACCAGCTATTTATAAAATTCTATAATTTTTTTTTGGCATGGTCCCTAATGAATTACATGTGTCTGTATACCTAATTTTCCATTCTTTTTGCCTCTCTTTTCTAGTATCCACACAAAACCCTCTCATCATGAAGGCTCGTATTAATAAAAGGAAAATAATTTGCTTCACAAACCATAGTATCATTTTCAGTGTTAGAATTAAAAATGACACAAATGAAAACAAAAGATATTAATGAATTGATTTATATTTTTATATTGTAGCCCGATACAGTGCATTCGGAAATCCTTCAGACCCTTTCATTTTTTCCACATTTTGTTATGTTAAGGCCTTGTGCGAAAATAAAATAAAAAATTCCCCCATCATTCTGCACTCAATACCCATAATGGCCAAGTAAAAACAGAATTTAAAAAATGTTTGCAAATTTATTAAAAAATTAAAAACTCAAATTTCGCATGGAAATAAGTATTCAGACCCGTTAATATGACACTTGAAATTTAGCTCCCAGGGCTTCTCATTTCACTAGATCATCTTTGAGGTGATTCTACACCTTGATTGGAGTCCACTTGTGGTAAATTCATTTGATTGGACATGATTTGGAAAGACACCCCACCCACCCGTCTATATAAGGTCTCGTAGCTGAAAATGCATATCAGAGCAAAAACCAAGCCATGGGGAGGTAAGAACTGTCTATAGAGCTCAGAGACAGGATTGTGTGGAGGCACAGATCTGGAGAAGGGTACAAAAAAAGTCTGCTGCACTGAAAGTTCCCAAGAGCACAGTGACCTCCATAATTGTTAAATGGAAGAAGTTTGGAACAACCAGGACTCTTCCGAGAGCTGGCCGCTCCACCAAACCAAGTAATCAGGGGAGAAGGTTTTTGGTAAGAGAGGTTACCAAGAACACAATGGTCGCTCTGGTTGAGCTCCAAAGATTCTGTGTGCAGATATGAGAAACTTCCAGAAGGTCAAGCATCACTGAAGCACTCTACAAGTCTGGACTTAATGGGAAAGCGGCCAGAAAGAAGCCTCTTCTCGGTAAAAAACACATGATATAAAGGATCTGCCAGACACAGCTTCTATGTCGACGCCCGTGGGTAATCAGTCTGCACCTGCTCCTAAGTCTGAGAGAGTGACACGATCTTCTACCAGTCAGGCTGGGAGGCTGAGGAGTGGGAGTCCTCTGTCGATTTATACCTGCATTTCCTGCTCCTCCTTTGCCTGTGATTCTTTTCTGTTTCCTGGCTCTGCTGCTCCTGCTATGATTATTGACCTTGCTTCATTTTTGACCCTGGCTTTACGGACTACGCTCCTGCTCTGCGATTTGTACCTCGTGCACTCCTGGTTTGACTCGGCTCGTTCACTACTCTTGTTGCTCACTGTGTTGCCGTGGGCAACTGCCCCATTTCCCTTCGCTTCTGTGTCTGTTTGTCTGTCGTGCACTTATTGAGCGTAGGGACCGTCGCCCAGTTGTACGCCGTCGCCTAGGATGGGCCGTGCAAGTAGGCAGGGACTGAGTGGCGGGTAGATTAGGGCTCACCTGTCTGTCTCCCTACCCCGTCATTACATAATCACAGGCCCATATACCTTTTCTATCCTGGTCCCTGACACAACTATGGACCCCCTTGAGACCCTGGCTCAGCAAATGTAGGGCCTCTCGCTACAGGTCCAAGCCCTGGCTCAGAAGGGCAATGTAAAGGATTTGCCAGACACAGCTTCTGTGTCGACGCCCGTGGGCAATCAGTCTGCACCTGCTCCTATGTCTGTGAGACTGACTCCATCTTCCACCACTCAGGATGGCAGGCTTAGGAGTGGGAGAGCCTATCACAGCCTGGCCAGACGGAGCTAGCTCCCGCCCACTGTCTATTTATACCTGCCTTTCCTGTTCCTCCTTTGCTTGTGATTCTGCTCTGCTTGTTTCCTAGCCTTGCTGCTACTGCTTGTACTACTCATCCTCTGCTTGTTATAGACCGTGGCTTTCTGACCACTCTCCTGCTCAGCGTTTTGTACCTCGTTCACTACTCTTGTTGCTCACTGTGTCTCCGTGGGCAGCTGCCCCGTTTCCCTAGCTTCTGGGTACCCTTATCTTTTTGCACTTACTGAGCGTAGGGACCGTCGCCCAGTTGTACCCCGTCGCCTAGGACGGGTCGTTGCAAGTAGGCAGGGACTGAGTGGCGGGTAGATTAGGGCTCACCTGTCTGTCTCCCTACCCTGTTATTACATAATCACAAGCGGAAGATAGAGTCAGTCTCACAGACATAGGAGCAGGTGCAGACTGATTGCCCACGGGCGTCGACACAGAAGCTGTGTCTGGCAAATCCTTTACAGGCAACCAGCATGATGCTACCCTGGTAGTGCCCCCCACCTCACCTCTTGAACCCCACCTCAAGTTGCCTGACCGGTTCTCAGGGGACCGGAAGACTTTTTTCTCCTTTCGGGAGAGTTGTAGGCTCTATTTCCATTTAAAGCCCCCCTCCTCAGGTTCACAGAGCCAGCGAGTGGGTATAATTATGTCCCGGCTTCAGGACGGGCCTCAAGAATGGGCCTTCTCCTTGTCTCCTGACGCCCCTGAACTTTCCTCTGTTGATCTTTTTTTTCCGCTCTCGGGCTCATATATGATGAGACTGAAAAGACTGCCTTTGCCGAGAGTCAGCTGGTGACCTTACGTCAGGGTAAGAGACCCGTTGAGTACTGTTCTGACTTTAGGAAGTGGTGTGTAGCTTCTCGGTGGAATGCCCCTGCCTTGAGGTGCCAGTTTAGATTGGGTCTGTCGAACGCCCTGAAAGACCGGTTAGTTAGCTATCCCTCTTTTGACTCCCTAGATCAGGTTATGGCTTTAGCGGTACGTCTTGACCGACGTCTCAGGGAACGACGACTGGAACGTTTTTGTGCCTTCCCCTCTGACCCCCCATGATGGCTCCCGAGGTTCCGTTGCTTCATTCTTCCACGGAAAACTCGAATGAACCTATGCAACTCGGGGCCTCCGTCTCTCCCCAACAACGTAGAGAGTTCCGCAGGAAGAATGGTCTCTGCTTCTACTGTGGGGATGACAAGCATAAAGTGAACAACTATCCTAGGCGTAAGAATAAGCAGCCGGAAGAACTTCCACGCCTAAGTGACCATCGGGGAGGTCATTTGGGCGCACAGGTATTTCCCGTATATATGAAACCTCCGGTCCCTGTTCTCACCCCTGAAGGGGTAGAATTCGAGGTGGCCAAGATTGTGGACAGCAGGATGGTCCAAGGCTCCCTCCAGTACCTGGTCCATTGGAGAGGATACGGGCCTGAGGAGAGGACTTGGGTACCCGCCCGGGATGTTCACGCTGGGGTATTGCTCAGGAGGTTCCATCTTCGCTTCCCCAATAAGCCAGGTCCACCTAGAAAGGGTCCAGTGGCCCCTCTTAAAAGGGGGGGTACTGTAAAGGATCTGCCAGACACAGCTTCTGTGTCGACGCCCGTGGGTAATCAGTCTGCACCTGCTCCTAAGTCTGAGAGAGTGACACGCTTTTTTTTAGGCGTTTATTTTTAAAATTATTGAAATGCAATAATCGTGGGTGGATATTTGGTAAAAAACGGCAGCCAAAAACTATTTTAACGAGCACCGTGTATTCTTTCTGCCTCTCACTGATTTTAATAGAAGGTTAGAGGCGGAAACCACTTCAAGAAAGATAACGCACTTATTTTTTCCTTGACCAGTCAAAAGCCGCCGGGGAAAAAACATCTCTGCCTCCCATTAAAATCAATGGGGGGGCGAATTGGGGCTTTTTTTTGTGCTGAGTACGACACTGTTTCTCCGTCAAAATCAGCACCAAAAATGCTGTGTTAACTTACTTTTCTTTCTGCCTTTCCTTCTTTTTGCATCCACTTCTGGCTTTGGCTCAAAAATCTAAGGCTGGATGATAACGTGTTGTTTTTTTTGCCCAAAAAAAACCCCGCATTTTGTCCGTACCGTGTGAATCCAGCCTTTGTCAAAATCTGCACAGGTGAAGTAAATGACATTGATTATCTCGTTACAATGACACCTGACAAGGGGTGGGATATATTATAAAAAAAAGCCAAACAAAAACACAGAAGCGAATCCCCCAGTACAAAGAGTTAATACATAACTTATATTAAGTAATAGACCAAAAATAAAAGGCCCTTGGCCTCGCAAACTCTGATGTGGCCAAAACTAGTCAGAGCACCCGCCCTAAAAGGGCGACCCCGTACTCCGTGACCCTAAATAGGCCCTATACAGCCCAACTTCTGTACTTCGACCGATAGGGCTATTTGGCTGGAGAGGGGAAGGAAAGCCATCAAGGTCCTGGTATGCCTTAATGACACTCAGAGTGAATAACACTAGTTATCTCGTTACAATCGCACCTGACAAGGTGTGGGATATATTAGGCAACAAGTGAAGTCAGCTCCTGAAGTTGGAAGAAGGAAAAAGGCCAAACCTAAAGATAGGTCGTATGCAGTGGTTAGTACCTACCAAAAGTGGTTCAAAGAACGACAGCTGGTGAACCAGCCACACGGCTATGGTCGCGCAAGAATCATTGGGTCCAATCCCACAGAAGACCAACTGCAGCACAAAATTTAAATTCTGGCTGTTATAGAAAGCTGTTAGAACACACACACACACTGCATCACAATTTGGGGCTGCGTAGTCGCTATCTGTCATTATGCAGACTCCTGTCCACCGCCGAAAACACCTAAAATGGCATGTAATCATCATAACTGGACCATATAGAAATGGAGGAAGGTGGTCTAGTCTGAAGAATAAAGTTTTCTTACATCATAGGGATGGCGGTATGCATTTGCCTCATTTACCTGAGAAGGAGATGGCACCAGGATGCACTATGGGAAGAAGGCAAGCCGGCAGAGGCAGTGCAATGTTCTGTTCTGCTGGAAAAGCTTGCGTCCTGGTGTTTATCTGGATGTAGGGTCGAATTCAGATCGCATACCTCTAACGGAAGGCTACAACAGTGATGTCAGGAACGTCATAACACTTAAGTCCCCGGCCAGAGCTTCCGAAGCGTTCTGGGGAGCGATTCCAGCCCAAGGTAAGCTCCTGATGTCACGATCCATATATGGACAGTAAATTCAGGAGATTTGCAATGCCTGAGTTCCTGGCCAGAGCGTTGGAAGCGCTCTGAAAGGGGTTTCCGGCCCTGAAGAAGCATCTAACGACACTGTCCATATATGGACAGTGACATCAGGAGCTTTGCTGGGGACTCCAAACACCACCTGTATTGTGGGCCCATTATCCCGTGCAAACCACAGTAACTTTTTTTTTAAAATTGTTTATTTTGATGACCAAAGAGGTCCATTTTATAACATATGGGGTACAAATGACAAAGTACAGAAAAAAGTACAGAATCCAACAAAATGTAAGTGCAGCATACACATACATATATACTGATATTTATGTAAGCTATCTTTTCCATATAGGGAAATATTATGAATGAAAGCAGGCCTCGCTGTGGAGGTCTGGGTCAGATGTCCAAACTGAAGGACAAAGAGAGGAAGAAGAGATAAGAAGAGAAGAGCAGAGGGGGAGTGAGGGACAGGAGAGGATATGCAACCACAGTAACTTTAACCAGTTCAGGATCGGGCTATTTTGAGCCTTCAGGACCAGACACCGTTTAGTCATTTTTAGCATGCGTTAGTTAAATGGCTATAACTTTTTTATTTGTTGGGCTAGCAACGTGATTTTTGCGATTGTTTTTTCCGTAGACGATGTAGGTTTCTTTTTTTCTATCGTTTTTATACACATCCTTTTTGCTATTTTAGAATATTTAGGCTTAATGTTTGAAAATAATAGTAAAAAAATAATATTTTTTACTTTTTCAGCTATTTTTTTTTTTTGGTAATAACATAGTTTTACCCTAAAATAGACCTTTTATTTGTGATCGTCATTGCCTACCGGAAGTTTGAATATGTTATATGTTTATATTAGGGTAATTGGCTCAGGGCTAGTGTTACAACAATGATTGTCGGGGGGGGGGGGGTATTTTATGTGTACTTATTATTAATTGTTTTTGCACTTTACTTTACTTTTATTTTATTTTTTATTACTATGGTCTGTCCCTCAAAGGTCAGAAAAGACCTTTGGGGGACTTTATATATTTTTTTTCTTTCTTTTCTTTTTCCACTGTTACTGGCACTAGTGGCCGCAGCCTTAGTCCCGTGCCTGTAGAGGGGCAGGGTGACAGGGCCGCTTGGGAAGAGATCATAGAAGCGATACCCGAGGAACAGAGAAAGGATAAAGAGAGCGGACTCCTGCTGGACCATGTGGTGCCGCTTCGACCAGTTGCAGAAAATGGTGGACTTCGAGGAGGAGGAGAGCTGGTAACTATCACTCTATGTAGTGGCGTATGGCAGCTGTCACATCATATCACATTACCTATATCCGGTGGCACCACAAGTCCCTCCCTCTTATGTACGTGACAACCGGGGCCCAGTAGTTACATAACATGCTGTAAGTAATGGGGTACGGTACACGTTGGACCAAAATTATTCAACCAATCACAGTTATGCCTTGAACAGCACAATGTACCACAGTCATTACATGGCTCCCAAAATTTGTACGCTAAGGTACTGTAATTATTGAATTGTGTCTTTGTATTTGTTTATTAAACACAAATAAAATAGAGATTCAAATGGAAAATTGTCCATAGGGTATAAAAAAAATTTTGGGGGGGAAAAATCGCCCCGTCCTAGTACAAACCACTGGAACATCCCACAATTTGGCCCTTAACAAAGTCGCTCAGATCCTTACGCTTGCCCATTTTATCTCTTTTCCAGCACATCAACCAATCAAGAACTGACGGTTTACTGCCTAAGATATTCCACCCATTGACAGGCGCCATTGCAACAAGCTAATCAATATTATTCACCTCAGTGGTTTTAACCCCTTAATGACATTCAACATACTGTGAAGGAATAACGTCAAAATTCCATGTTTGTATTTTGTGTCAGTATACACTGCACAGTAAGATATTCATTTTTTTGTCTTTCAGTTTTCCTTGTAATAATCTGCAGATGCTCTGCAGATTACTTAGTTATTTCTTGGCAGTAAAACAGTTCATGCAAGTAACATTTAGTGATCACGTGCTTGGTACAAGGGAATTCACTCTTTTCTGTATTTATCAATGTCAAAGGGAGGGATTCTCCCTTTGCAGATTACACTCTGAGTCATGCTCTTTGTTCTATGTGTCTTTAAATATACGCTATATATGATAATAAATTGGAGTCTTTCCTTTTGAGAATTTGGTCTCAGGGTAATTGACTCACCGAGCTCGTATATACTTTCTTCTAATTTGAACCTACAAAAATCAAGGCGTAGTGGTACCGTTGCGACCACAGAAATTGGCGCCCGAACAGGGACCGGCAGCTACACTTTGGTGTTCCCCTGACTCTCCGAACGCCATGCAGTGGCTAGCCAGGAACGTGCAGACCATCGCTGCAGCATAAGGTAAGAAGCCTTTATTCTTACAACTTTGCTCTGCACCTTCTCTGCCCTACACTGTGAGTTTGGGGACAAGCGGGAGACATAAGGTAAGAGGGACTTAAATGCTTGCCGGTCCATGAATCCTTGTTCCCTCAGGAAAAGTGCCTGATTTCTGTAGCGGTTGTGTGAATGTGTTTTAGGTAAAGAATGAGTTTGGATCATGCTAGGATTGTTGTTTTTTATATTTTTTTGAGCTTTGTTACTATATTGGATTGGTCTGGGTGTGGGTGAGTGTCACAGACCCCGGTCCGCATTTTAAAGCTCTGGCCAGAGTAGTGTGTGGGTGACTGTAGAAAATAGATAGTAAGTGATTATCTATCAGTCTGCCCTATCCCAGTAGACACGGTGATGCTGGGACACGTAGCGTGACCAAGATGGGGAATTTAGTGACACTGACTTCTCTGAAGAAGAAACCCAGAGTTTCTCCGGTGGATATAGTAAAACAAAGGTAAGGGAGAGATGCAGTCAAAAACCTGAGGAGATTGACGAATGGGGTGAGGTATGTAGAACCCATAGACGATGGTTGAAGGATAAAAAAAAGTTTGCGGCGCAAGCGAATGCCTAGGAAAAAGTGTCCAAGGAAGTACAGAGAGGAGGGGCTAGGGAAATCGAACGTGGAGGAAAGTTCTATTATGAATGTCATGACGACGAGAACAGAGAAAAAAAAATCCTGTAGGGGGAGTGGCTCCCTACTACCCCGAGAATCAGAATCAAGGGGGACAGGGCAGGGGACCCTGAAAACAGATAATTTGTTACAATTGTGATAAGCCTGGATATATTTCCAGAAATTTAAATCCCCCAAAGAGACCTAGAGACCGCAATTGGCAGCCACGAGCTCAGTCACAGGAAGGAGCTCGAGAACAACCTCCTCTGCAGCACTCGGGCAGGCATCGCCCGAATGAGGAGGATTATGGTTATCAATCATAAAAAATTGGCAATGCAGACGCTGGCACAATAGCTTCAATCCTGCCCATTAAATTAGGACCCGCCCCGTTAGTATCTCTATCCATAGAAGTGTAGAGGCCAATTCATTTTCTCATTGATACTGGAACAGCCACAACAGTAGTAAGTGTCAGTCAAATACCCACTCATTTTATCTCTGGTGAAACACGTGTGTGGGAGTAAAGGGGAAAGTAGCCCAGAAACCCTCACAAAGCCAGTTGTCCTCTCGTTTGGTCCTCACAAATCTGTAGCCACTCGCATCGCTACTAGCGAAACCACCCCTGTAAATTTATTAGGAGCAGATTTGTTACAGAGGCTCAGGGCCAGTATAGAATATCAAGAAGATGGGACAGTGCAGCTGACAGGACACTGGGGAGAGCAAGAATTATGTCTTATTGCTTCGTGTGATCTTAACCCCTGGGATGAATGGCCATCGTCTCAAATGTTATGTCTGTCCCCATCAGAAGTGGAGGCACTCCTTACCGTGATACCAGTCAGCTTATGGGCAGCTGGTCCTACAGATGTAGGAGTTCTTCCAGTCCCACCAGTGACTAAGTCTCAAACCTGGCCACCCACTCCCACAGAAGAAACAATACCCTTTGAGAATGGCTCAGTCAGAAGCCATTTCTGCTAGTGTTCAGGATTTTCTGCAGGCAGGAATCCTCACTGAAATGTGTCCCCATGTAATACCCCATTGTACCCAGTCAAAAAGAAGGGGAACCAGCCAAATATCGTATGGTACATGATCTTAGAGCTGTCAATACTGCTATTGTATTTAATACCCCAATTGTGCCAAATCCCCATACCTTGTTGACCCAAATTCCTCACAATGCCACACATTTTACTGTAAATGATTTGGCAAATGCTTTCTTTTCTGTACCACTGCATCCTGACTGCTGGTACTTGTTTGCCTTCACCCGTTTCGGCAAACGATATGCATGGAAGGTGCTCCCACAAGGCGCCCAGAATTCCCCTAGCACGTATACGGCTGCAATGGGCCTAGTTCTTGAAGATTGGAATCCCGACCCTGATGTGGTCCTTCTTCAATATTTACATGATCTTTTATTATGTTGCCCCAGCCAGGATCAGTGTATCCAAACATCCCTGTCATTACTGCAGTTTTTGGCAACAAAAGGCTGTAAGGTTTCACGAGCGAAACTTCAGTTTTGTTGTACTCGGTGATATTTTTCGGCCATTGTGTGTCACAAGGGATTAGACACCTAACATTTGAAAGGGTGCAAGTGATCTCAGCAATACCCCACCACAAACTTTAATGCCCTACGTACCTTTTTAGGGCTAGTATCATATTGTCGACCTCGGGTTCGTAATGCTTCGGCTCTCATGTAACCACTTTATGATTGTCTTAAAGCTGAACCTTTTTCTCTCACAGGAAAGGCACTGGACAATTTTTATTCTCTTAAAATAGCCAAACAAACAGTCCCCGCTTTAGGAACTCCAGATTATGCCAAACCCTTCAGGCTTTATTGCACAAAATTACAATGACATGCCAGCTCTATCTTTACACAGTCACATGGTCAACAAGATCGTCCTGTTGCCTACTATTCTGTGAGACTCGACCCGGTAGCCAGATGGGTCCCATATTGTGTCAGAGCAATAGTAGCAGTGCAGGCAGTCCTGGACAAGGCAGCAGATCTTGTACTCAACCACCCTGTGACTGTTTATGCCCCCCATGATATTTCAGCAGTACTCACACAGGTTCAGCCGAAACACCCGTCTACTGCTCGACATCTGAGATTACAATGTGCTTTGCTTCTTCCCGAGATGTACCACCCTGAACCCAGCTACCTTACTGCCTTTGGAGCAAGGGGGAGAAGATACAGGTATTTGGTCTAAATTTCTTCCTTCTATGGAAGATCATGATTGCATGGCCCTTATTGGCCAGGAGACTGTGGGATTTTCACATGTCAAGGATTCACCATTACATAACCCTGACTTTATTCTCTTTGTGGATGGTTCAAGGTACTTCGAGGATGGTAATTTCCATACAGGATATGCAGTAGTAGATACACAAGTAGTAGACAAAGCCGAGGCACTACCATCACACATGTCAGCACAGGAGGCAGAGTTGAAAGCTCTCGCAGAAGCCTGTAGGTTAGCAAAAGATAAGACAGCTCACATATATACGGACTCAAGGTATGCTTTTGGGATTGCTCGTGATTATGGCCCTATATGGAAAGCTAGAGCGTTCCTCACGTCAGCAGGCACACCTATCAAAAACTCAGACCTGGTAAAAGTCTTAATGGAAGCCCTAATGGAACCTACTCAGGTAGCCATTCTAAAAATAAAAGCACACACTAAGGTAAACAGCATGGAAATCAAGGGTTTATGACTTAGCAGATAGAGCAGCAAAAGAAGCAGCCAAAACATCTGCCCTCCTTGCTACCACAAAGACTGTACTACACCCGCAGGACATGCGTGACTTTGTTAACCCTAAAATGTTACAAGTTCTACAGAAACAAGCCAGCCCAGAGGAACAGCGGACATGGCAGGAAAAAGGTGCCATCCAAAGAGGAGATGGGTTATGGACTTTGAAAGACAGGCTCTGCCTACCTAGAACGTTATACCCTATGATGGCCCAGGTAACTCACGGTAAGACACATCAGTCAAAAACAGCCATGAGTGACTTGGTAAATAGACATTGGTTCGCCCCTGGTTTCAGCTTGATGGCCTCAAAATACACGCAGGGATTTATGAACAACTGTAAAAGTACCTTAGAAACATACCCCAAGACCTATGAATCCTTTTCAGAGACTACAGATCGATTATATCCAATTACCAAAGGTGGGAATTTATGAATACGTACTTGTGTACATTGATTTGTTTTCAGGTTGGCCAGAAGCTTTCCCAGTGGCCAAAGCGACTGCAATATCCCCTGCCAAGAAAATAATGGCTGAAGTGATATGCCGGTATGGAGTGCCCGAGGTAATTGAGAGTGACAGAGCCTCTCACTTTACAGGAGAGGTAATGACTCAGATCATGATAGCTTTAGGAATAGACCAAGCATTCCATACACCATACCATCCACAAAGTAGTGGGAAGGTCAAGAGGTTAAATGGGACTCTAAAATTAAAAATCCGAAAGGCAATGGAGTAAATCGGGAAAACATGGACCGAGTGTTTACCATTAGCCCTCTTTTCGGTGAGATATACACCTAACAAAAGGACAGGGTTGAGTCCCTATGAAGTTTTATTTGGCTCGGTTCTCAGGCTAGGATGTTATTTTCCACAGTTGCTTCAAATGCAGTATGGTAGGTTAACCGATTATGTACATGCTTTACATGGGCACCTTGCTAAAATACATTCTCGAGTTTTCTCTTCCATTCCAGATCCAGACAATTGTGAAGGCTCTCATAAGCTTCAGCCTGGAGAATGGGTTGTGATAAAGAGACACGTGAGGAGAAGTCTTGACCCCAGAAACGATGGTCCTTTCCAGGTGTTGCTAACTAAGTACCTGGGTGAAACTTGAAGGAAAACCCAACTGGATTCACGCCAGCCACTGTGAAAAGGTTCTACATCCCAAGGAAAAGGACACGGAAGAACTCTAAAATCATGAAATTGCTTATTTACTTACAAGTGTTGTCTGGAATATGCTGGTTATGGACAGCTGCCTATGCTCCTGCTCATTTGACTAAACAAATAATTACTGACAAACCAGAAACTCTATCACCCTTCGGTGCCTTCTCAGGATGTATGTATAATATTACACACATACAGTGGAACAATCAAACCATTGTGTTTCTTCCTAATCTAGGAGAAACTATTAGTACAGGATGGGTAGCAGAACCTTTACCCTACGAAAATCTTATTTTGCCCTTGAATAAACTTAGGGAAATATTACAAGGGTCTGACCAGGTGAGGAAAATGATGACAGCACACAATGTGACTTTACAAAAACGGTAAAAATGGCAGCCACTATTACTGGAGGCCATTTAACACATTTGGCATCGCAACTTCAGGATGTCACTACACATCCTTGGTATGACATCTTTACAGGGTTTCCACCCACGGCTTCAAAAATATTAAGTTACCTGTTTCAACCACTTATATGTTTAATGATTTTGTACAATACTAGTACGTGTTATGTTGCTTGTACGGGCTCAGCTTCTTCTATATTACAGCTGACACCCTGCTGCAAGGCCAGGACCGAAGCTAGCCTCTGATCCGGCCGATAAACCCCTTAGATGCAGCGGTCAAAAGCAAGCGCTGCATCTATGGGGTGTGCTAGCAGATCGGAACCTCAAGATGCAATCGTGGGATTCGGATGGCTGCTTTGGCCTAACAATGGTCTTTTGTCTGCCATGTACGGACGACTGTTAGGTCCCTTCTGGAGCCAGGGCCTAAAAGGCTTCCGGCCTCAAAAGGAAGATGGTGCAGGCTCAGAAGCTGAGCCTGCGACATCAGCCACAGGTGTCAGCTGTATGTTACAGCTGACACCCTGCTGTAATGGCAGGGAACGGAGATAGGTCCGATCCCTGCCATTAACCCCTTAGATGCCGCGATCAAATACATCTCAGTGGTCTGTAGCGATCAGCATCGCCGCGATGTTAATGCAGGGTTGACGATCGTTGCTATCGCAATTGGAGGCCTAACAATGGCCTCCTGGTCTGCCACGTACTGAAGCCCATTAGGCCCGAACCGGAGGCGGGACCTAATAGACTTGCTCTCTGTGAATAACTGACAGCTCTAATGCATTGCACTACGTGGGTAGTGAAATGTGTTAAGTGTAAAGATAATAAAAATGTTAAAATAAAAGTTTCAAGTTAATAAAAACAAACACTGCCTTTTTTCCTATAATGAGTACCGTACTTTTCGGACAATAAGACGTAGTTTATATCTTAGAATCAGTGCTGTAATATTCTGCTGCGTCTTATCTCCTGAAGGCAAATAGCTTCCAGTGTATAAAGAAGCTGGAGACTGACTGAGCTTCAAAAGGTCTTTGCAGTGCAGTGTAAGGCTCTATTCACATGAAATGGTCCAGGTGTCGGCCAATTAAATAGAGCCGTTTTGGTCCGTTTTTCTCTGCCGTTTTGCATCCGTTCCTTTTCTGTTCAGAGCCGTGTTACCATTTTTACTGGCTGATTTTGACCCTTTTTGCATCAGTTTTTTTCCTTGTCTGTTTTAAAAACAATTTTTATTGCCACACACTTTCCTCTGTAGATAATGCCACACACTGCCCACTGTAAATACGGTCACAACCCCCCTGTAGATAATGCCATACTGATCTCTGCAGATAATGCCACACTGCCCACTGTAGATAATGGCACACAGACCCTGTAGATACTGACACAGTCCCCCTGTAGATAATGCCACACACTGCCCTCTGCAGATACTGCCTCATCCACCCTCTAGATAATGCCACACACTGCCCTCTGCGGCTAATGCCACACTGCCCCCTGTAGATACAGCCACAGCCCCCCTGTAGGTAGTGGCACGCAGTCCCCCTCTAGGTAGTTCCACACAGCCCCCCTGTAGGTACCACACAGCCCCCTTGTACATAGCACCCCCGTAGATGGCACCCCTCCTTCCTGTAGATAGCGCCACTGTAGGGGACCGCTCCAGGAGAAGTACATATATGGACAGTGACGTCATGGACTTCTCCTGGAGCGGTCCCCTGCTCTTGAAGCGGAATTCCCAGCCACAGCTGCCCGTCTGCCGGCGATTCCACTCCAGGAGAAGTCCCAGACTTCACTGTCCATATATGGACAGTGACTTCTCCTGGAGCGGACTCACCGGCCACAGCTGTGTCAGGGACAGCTGTGACCAGGGATTCCGCTTCAGGAGTAGTCCCTGACGTCACTGTCCATATATGGACAGTGAAGTCCGGGACTTCTAAGGGAGCAGAATCACTTCAGCCGCCGTGGCTGGGGATTCCACTTCACATCCCTGACGTCACTGCCTATATCATAAGGACAGTGAAGTCAGGAACTTCATCTAGGATGGAATCACCGGCGGTTGTGGCCGGGGATTCCGCTTCAGGATTAGGGGACCGCTACAGGAGAAGTCCCTGTCTATATATGGACAGTGAAGTCAGAGACTTCTCCTGTAGCGGAATTTCCAGCCACAGCGTCTGCAACGCTGTGGCCAGGGATTAGGATTCCGCTCCTGCAGAGAGCAAAAAAATCTCCTCCTCCTCACATGTACTTTGCACTGTGGGGAGGATAAGAGAGCAAACGAGCGGAAGAAAGCACGGCCTTCACTCGGATCGCATCAAAGTGGCAGCCGTGTTTTACTCGGCCCCATAGACTTCTATGGGAGCCGTGCGGCCGGAGGACCGTCCCAAAATAGGGCATGCCCCATTTTTTAAATCGGTCGTGTGAATAGCCCCATTTGGGGTCTATGGTTCCTACTGCAGCTATATGACGCCCTTTATTTGAACAGCCATCACAGGGCCGGGAATCCCTGTCATGTGAATAGGGCCTAATGGAAGCAGCATGTCTTGTCCTGTGTGTAAAGAATCTCTGTTATCTGATCCCTGAACAGTAACATCTTACACAGACTTCTGCCAAATCCGACTGTTCAGTGAGTAAATAACACAGACATTAGTACACACCGCATAGTAAATCGGTGCAGGTACTGATCTGCAAGGACCTTCTAGCCACGTCCCCTCCTATGTACAGAGCAGCAAAAAGAGCAGATTCAACACCATTAACCCCTGCCTCTCCATATCTCTGAAGTCTGGTGAATTTAGGGGAGAGTGAGAGCACTATAGCCATACCTCCCAACCGTCCCGGATTCAGCAGGACAGTCCCGAATTCCGGGCAGAGTCCCGGATTCCGGGCAGTGTCCCGCTGTCCCCGGCGGCTGGGTGTGTGTCCCGCAGATACAGTTGAAGCCAATTCTGAAGCAGGGAACCATCAGCTCCCTGCTTCAGAATTGCCTAGGACTCCACGGTCACAGCAGTACTTTAAAAGCTGTGCTCGGGGAAGCACTTTACGTTACTGTCCATATATGGACAGTGATGTCAGTGGCTACTCCTCGAGTGGAATCCCCGTTGCCGACTCTAGCCGGCGATTCCGCTCCAGGAGAAGCCCCTGATGTTAATAACCATGTATGGACAGTGACCTCAGGGGTTTCCTCTAGGAGCGGAATTCCTAGCCAGATCGGCAACAGGGATTCCGCTCAGCAGCAACTGATTTCACTTATTTTATTGTGCAAACGCTGCAAAATATATAAACTATATACATATGGTATCTCCATTATCGTATCGATCCGCAGAATAAAGTGAAAATGTCAATTATAGCCCACGGTGAACAAAATTGCTGGTTTTTGGTCACCATGCTTTCAAAAAAATTGAATAAAAAGCGATCAAAAAAAATCAGGTATACCCCAAAACTGTACCAATGAAAACTACAGATTTTCCTCCAAAAAATAAGCCCTCACACAGCTTAGTTGGAGAAAAAATAAGAAAACTTTTGGCTCTAAAATATGGCGACGCAAAATGTGCAGAGCATTCCAAAAGTGGATAAGATTGGGCACCATTTAGAAGTGCGCCACTGGCCAAGTATCTGCGGATTATTTATTTACTGCATTATTATAACCTCTTATTATGCCGATGTACTCCGCACAGCTTACATATGCCCCCACGTTATAAACTGAAATACCAGTAAAACCCCAAACGGAACAACTGCCAATCAAAATCTGAACTCCAAAAGCCAAATGGCGCTCCATCCCTTCTGAACCCTACAGTGTGCCCATACATCAGTTTACGTTCACATATATGGCATTGCCATACCCGGGAGAACCCGCTTAACAGTTTATGGGGTATTTATCTTCAGTGGCACAAACTGGGCACAACATACTGTGCACTAAAATGGCATAATAGTGGAAAATTGCAATTTTCACATTGCACCATGTGCTGCATATACATTTTTTATTTAAAAAAACACCTGCGGTATCAAAATGTTCACTACAACCCTTAAAATGCCCTAAGGGGTGTAGTTTCCAAAATGGGGGGCACTACTTGGGGGTTTGTTTTACTATTGGACCTCAAAGCTCTGCAATTGTGGGCCAATGCTGTGAAAATCACCCAAATAGACCTCAAATGCGCATGTTGATCTTCACTTCTCAGCCCTGTCATATCCAGGCGAATGATAAATGCATTGAGTGGCGTAGTTTCAAAAAAATGGGGTTACTTCTTGGGGGCTACCACTGTACTCTGGTACTTCAGGTTTTGTAAAGGCAACATGGCGCCCAAGAACCAAACCAGCAACATCTGCATGCCAAATAGCTCTCCTGCCTTTCTGAGCCCTGCCGTGTGTCCAAACAGTTTATGACCACATGTGGGGTATTTACGTAATCGGGAGAAATTGCTTTTCAAATGTTGGGCTGCTTCTTCTCTTTTAATCTTTGTAAAACATACAAATTTCCACGTTTTGTCAGATGAATGTAATTTTTAATTTCACTACATAATTCCACTAAATTCAGCAAAAAGCCTGTGGGTCAAAATACTCCGTATACCCTCTCGATAAATTCCTTCAGGGATGTATTCCCCCAAATGGGATCACTTTTGGGGGTTTCCACTGATTTTGTCCTGTAGGGGTTTTGCAAATGCGACATGGTGCCCAAAAACCAATTCAGCAAAATCTGCATTCTAAGTAGCACTCCTGCCTTTCTGAGCCCTGCCGTGTGTCCAAAGAGCAGTTTATGATCACTTATTGCCGTATTTGGGAGAGATTGCTTTACAAATTCAACATTTTAGTGGACAAAAGGTTGATATTCATTTTCAGGGCCTAATTCCACTAAATTCAGCAATAAATCTGTGGAATCTAAAGGCTCACTATACCCCTTAATAAATTCCTTTAGGGGTGTAGTTTCCAAAATGGGGGTCACTTTTGGGGAGATTCCGCTGATTCGGTCCCTCAGGGGCTTTGTAAATGTGACATGGCGCCGCAAACCTTTTCAACAAAATTTGAGCTCCAAAAGCCGAATAGCATCCCCTTCCTTTGAAAGCCCTGCCATGTGTCCAAACAGCAGTTTATTAGCACATATTGGGTACTGCCATGCTCAGAAGAAATTGCTTTACAAATTTTGCTGTGCTTTTTCTCCTTTATCAATTGTGAAAATTGAAAAATCGGAGCTAAAACGTGAAGTTATTAGAAAAAACGTACATTTACATTTTCACGGCCTAATTCCACTAAATTCAGCAAAAAAAAAAACTGTGGGGTCTAAATGCCCACTATACCCCTCAATAAATTCTTTGAGGGCTGTCGTTTCCCAAATGAGGTCACTTTTGGGGGGTTTCTACTGTTTTGGTCCCTCAACGGCTTTGCAAATGCGACATGGCACCCGAAAAACAATCCAGCAAAACTTGAGCTCCAAAAGTCAAATGGTGCTTCCTCCCTTTTGAGCCCCGCCGTGTATCCAAACAGCAGTGTATGACCATATATGGGGTATTGCCGTAATTGGGAGAAATTGTTTTTCAAATGTTGGGGTGCTTTTTCTCCTTTATGCCTTGTAAAAATTGAAAATTTCTACGTTTTATTGGAAAAAATTCCACTAAATTTGGCAAAAAAAGTGTGGGGTTAAGATGTTAACTACACCCCTTGATAAATTCCTTGGGCGGTGTAGTTTGCCAAATGTTGTCTTTTTGGCAATGTTTACACTGTTTTGGCACCACAAGACCTCTTCAAACCAGACATGGTGCCTAAAATATATTCTAATAAAAAGAAGGCCCCGAAATCCACAAGGTGCTCCTTTGCTTCTGAGGCCTGTGTTTCAGTCCATTAGCACACTAGGGCCACTTGTGGGATATTTCTAAAAACTGCATAATCTGGGCAATAAATGTTGAGTTGCGATTCTCTGGTGAAACCTTCTGTGTAACAGAAAAAAATTAATTAAAACAGATTTTCTGCAAAAAAAAATTAATTTGTAAATTTCACCTACACTTTGCTTTAATTCCTGTGAAACACCTAAAAGGTTTAAGAAACTTTCAATATGCGGTTTTGAATAATTCGAGGGGTGCAGTTTTTCGAATGGGGTGATTTATAAAGGGTTCTAATATATAGGGCCCTCAAGGCCACTTCAGAACTGAACTGGTCCAGTAATAAAAAGGCTTTTGAAATTTTCTTGAAAATGAGAAATTGCTGCTAAAGTTCTAAGTTTTGTAACATCTTGGGAAAATAAAAGAATGTTCCAAAAATGATGCAAACATAAAGGAGACATATGGAATATATCAGCTAGTAACTATTTTGTGTGGTATTAATATATGCGTATCAAACAGAAACATTTAAATTTATAAAAATGTTCATTTGTGACAATTTTCTAAAAAGCAAAATTTTTCCCCACAAATAAATGTATCGACCAAATTTTACCATTAACTTAAAGTAAAATGTGTCACTAGAAAAAAATAAAAGCATTCCAAAGTTATTACCACATAAAGTGACACATCAGATTTGAAAAAAAAAAATGGCCTGGTCCACTAGGCGAAAACAGGCTGTGTCCTTAAGGGATTAATGTCATGTGATATATATATATATATATATATATAAAATTGGCCTGTAACAGGACATACTTTATTGTATATATTATTTTTAACCATAAATTTGTTTTATACAAGATTAATGCACTCTGTATTTTGCCAAAAATGAATGATTACAAGTGTCTGAAAACTATGGGGCAGATTTACGAGGGCTGGTGTTTTATACGACAGTCTTAGCTTTCTGCTTCACTGGAGTGAGATGTGAAAGATTTATTAAGAGGTGCAACTGCCCCCCCCCCCCCCCCCCGCCGCACCATGGACATAAAAAAATAATAATATATAGATACTCCCCTCACTGCTTCTTATTGCTAAACCACTCCGGATCCCCTCAGCGTGCTGCAGTTCATACAAGGTCCTGACGCCAAGCAGCGTCAGAACCTTATATGCGAAGCAGCATGCAGTCTTGAGTGCTGCATCACATACAACGTACTGCTGCTGCGAAGCGCCAGGACGTTGTATGAGTCGCTGTAATGTCAACTTGGTTGTGGACATTCTGGACTGCTACACAGATGACAGTAGCAGCTGGCAGAAGACGACAGGCCACAGGAAGGTAGCTGGTAGCAAGATATGAGCCGGCAAAAAGTAGCTGGAATACTGGATACAGGCTGGTGCCGGATTATTGGACACAGGCTGGTGCCGGATTATTGGACACAGGCTGGTGCCGGATTACAGGATACATGTAGGAACCGGATTACAGGATTCAGGCAGGAACCGTATTTTTGGACACAGGCTAATACCGGATTACTGGATATAGGCAGGAACTGGATTAACGGATACAGGCAGGAACAGGATTAATGTATACAGGCATGAAACAGATTACTAGATACCGTCAAGTACCGGATTACTAGATACAAGCAGGAACCGGTTTACTGGATACAGGCAGGAACTGGATTACTGGATACAGGCAGGAACTGGATTACTGGATACAGGCAGGAACTGGATTACTGGATACAGGCAGGAACCAGATTACTGGATACAGGCAGGAACCAGATTACTGGATACAGGCAGGAACCGGATTACTGGCTACAGGCAGGAACCGGATAACTAGATACAGGCGGGAACTGGATTAATGGATAAAGGGCGATACCGGATTATTGGGAACAGACACAGGATACGGGAAACAGGACACAGGAACCTTCGCAGGATAACATATGGTTTGTCCAACAGTGTTCATGAACTGGGGCAGAGGGCAGGCTCACTTATAAAGCCCTGGGTGTGCAGACATAGGCTGGAAAACACTTTTGATGGTGTGCGGGCTGGCCCTTTAAGACACAGCAAGAGCATGCGCACGCACCCTACAGACACAGAGGAGGCAGGGAGCAGAGCGTGCCGGCGTCCCTAAGAAGGGAGAGAAAGACGCCTGCGAGCACGAACAGACCAACGGCCGCGTCTGCCGGGGAAGAGAGATGCAGGTGGTCAGCGGCCACTGGCGCTACAGCCGCAGCCTGCTGAGAAAACCGGAGGGAAGAAGCGAAGAGAAGCGGTGAGGTGAGCATACATCTATACATATTTTTCATTATTTTTTTTTTTGCTTTTTAAAAAAAATGTTAGACACGGCATAAATTATAATAAATTTGTCGGGGCGCGGTGCCCCGCCCATTTTGGTAGGCCACATGTCTTTTCACAATGGTCAGGGTGGCATAAACAGGCGTATCTATTGATACCCCACTAAATTAGTAGCTTCATTAGTTTTAGACAGAAGCAGTAGGCTAAGACGATTTTATTTTAACTACTAGTTGATATGACACACAAGCATGTGGCTCCCACAGAAAAGGATGGATTCACATGCCACCACAGAACAAAGAGATCTCTTGTAAGAATTAAATTATTTCCTAAAATATAATTTCACAAAACATTGTACAGTAATCTTTGGAAAACAAAGTCCAAAAAGTTGCTAGAACAAATGAATCTGTATGTACAACAGTATCAGGGGCATAGCTAAAGGCTCATGGTGCAAGAATTCAGCTTGGGCTCCCCTACCCTTCCCCAACATCACCAACCCCTGCGCAAGCCTTTGCACAGCTGCCTTGCCCGACAGACCCCATGAACACCTCCACAGTATAATGCTCCCCATAGCTGACCACACAGTATAATTCCCCATAGCTGCCCACACACCGTATAATGCCCCCCACAGCTGCCCCTACACAGTATAATGCCCCCCATAGCTTCCCCCACAGTATAACGCCCCCCTTCGCTGCCCCCACAGTATATTGCTGCCCAAAGCTGCCCCATACAGTATTATGCCCCAATACAGTATAATGCAAACCATACAATATAATGCCCCCATACATTATAGTGCCCCCCATAGCAGCCACATACAGTATCATGCCCCCATACAGTATAAAGCACCCATAGCTGTCCCATACACTATAATGCCCCCATACAGTATAAAGCACCCATAGCTGCCCCATACAGTATAATGCCCCCATAGCTGCCACATACAGTATAATTCCCCCATAGCTGCCCATACAGTATAAAGCCCACCATAGCTGTCACATACAGTACAATGCCTCCCATACAGTATAAAGCCCCCATAGATATCACATAAAGTATAATGCCTCCCATACAGTATAATGCCCCCCATACAGTATAATGTCCCCCCATAGCTGCCCCATACAGTATAATGCCCCCCATAGGAGTCCAATACAGTATAATACCCCCATACAGTATAATGCACCCCATACAGTATAATGCCCCCCTATAGCCGTCCCATACAGTATAATGTCCCCTTAGCGGTCCTAAACAGTATAATGCCCCCCTTAGCTGTCCTATACAGTATAATGCCCCCCATACAGTATAATGCCCCCTCAGCAGCTACCATAGCCACTATACCCCCTTCCATACCCACTATAATGCCCCCATATGTATGTACCTAATAGAAAAACAATAAAATAATTACATACCTATCCTGTTCCCACGATGGGTGGAGGATCCTTCTCCTCCTCTGAACTGTGATGTGAGTGACTCGGCGCAGACAGGCGCGATGATGTCACTACATTGCGCCTGCCTGCGCCGAGCTGCTCGCAGCACAGTGAATGCTGGAGCAAGGCTCCAGCATTGAACTGAACTGTATTTGCGTCCTGAGGACGCAAATACTGCTGGAAGCGACCGTTGCGACCCCTGTAGCTACACCACTGAACAGTATGTATGTTTGAAACGCATTCGTTTACACATTATTCCAAAATGTCCGAATTTAGCCCTATCTTCACAGTTAAAGGAGATGCAGCCACTACAAATTAGAAATTTATAACGGATTAGCTCAGTGATTAAATAATTATCCACAAACCAGCAGGACATTGAAAACGAGTACAAAATTACCAGTAACAATTGTTCATTGTCTTATACAGAAAAGATCATATCATAAATATTTATAACCAAACATATATATGTTTTGTTTTTTTAATAAAATCTAAATTTAAAGGGGATTGTATGCCAGTACAATAATTTGGCTGCTTCAGTAACAGCCCCATACATGTCCATGAGCTGTGTGTGGAATTGCAGCTGTGTCCCATTCTAGTGAATGGGGGCGAGATGTAATATCACACACAACCCATGGAAAAGAGTAGTGCTGTTACAAGAAGCAGTAATTTTTTACTCTCATATAAGCCAATTAAATAGATTTACCTATTAGATAAAGTACACTTATAAACACAATAATCCATAAATAAACTTTGATTAATAAATAGTAAACAAGTGCTTAAAGTTAATTATTTGTATTAGTACAGATGTAGCCAAGTTTATCTTGACTGATAACTTGCTGCAGCGTAACATCACACAATAAAAGTCATTGAAAAGTTATTGAAAAAGTCAAGTTAAAGTTTCTTGACACTGAAAGTCAACATAAAGATGCCTACATCTGTATAATAAATAAAAAGGTATTTGATACGGATCATGATCTGATGGTGTAGATCTGTCACATTTGGACAAGATTTTTTTTTTTTTTTATCAAGTTATAATATTTTATTTAGCAAGATATTCCAAGACAATCCAAGAAAAGGTGAAACAAATCAAGTAGTACTGTATATCACTAAATAAACATGCACCAGAATTTGAGCAAAAAGAAATTGTACTTCAAATGTAATACATCACGCAATAATAATATGAGGAGAAAGTGACTTACCGTTGGGTCCTTTGTATCGCGGAGCTTGTGTGTTAATGTTAACAGTTGGTCCACCGCTTCCTTTGGGACATTTGGTACCTTGGAATTAAATAATACAGAAGAGACAGCAAAATATTACAATAAAAAAAATGAATATCTTTGTAGTTGGTGGTGCCATATTAGAGAAAGGGGCATATTTATTAATACGGTCTTAAATTTAGACAGCTTAGAACTAGATTAGATGCTGCACATTTCTCACAGTGGCTCATGCTATATGATAACTTGGGGGAAATTTAGACACTTGTTTTTCATTATGCCACCTCTTGGTTGGCTTCGTTTAGATCAACTTTTTAGCACTATGTGGCTCATTTTAAGCATGGCCGTTTCCAGAAGTCCACACCGCCTTTCCTCTAAGCCACAACCGTTGTTGAGCAAAGCGCAAAAAAAAAGTCTAAAACGGCTAATAAATGTATGTGGCGTATAAGCAACAATATGACAAGTACAATACCAATTAAGAACGGGAGGGGCTGGGAGAAGATTAAACGTCGTCCAACTGAGGGTAGAGCACCATGACACCATCCCAGAACGTCAGAATTTGTAAGACGTTGTTCTTAATACCAAGCCGTGAGAGCAATACACTGTATCAATTTGGATTTCAGGAAAAATGCGTATTGTAGAGAAAGGGGGGGGGGGTGAGATCCAACAGAGTAATACGGTTTTCCTTGCTACAGAAGATATAAAGGAGTTTCTTTCTTTTCATGTCTAGCAAAACAGTCGGGGGGCAAAAAGACTCCAAGCAGGAGAGTCGGGACAATCACGTAGAAGGCAGTTTATGACAAAAACTCTAAGAAAAATTGCACTCGAGTACAGGGCCAGGGCATAAGCAATGTAAGATTTCAGCATGGGGTGCACCACAGTTTGTAAATAACCCCTATGGGGAGAGATATATGCCCTATGTGTCGGTTTGTAGGCCATTTTAGAAGTACATTGCAGAGGGTAGGAAATTTGTAGCATATTGTAGAGAGGAAAGTATGTAATTTATGGAGATACCGTCTGTGGATTGTGTCCAGTAAGCAATTCAAGAGTGGGTAGTAGAGTAGTCAAGTGTTTGACATAAGAGATGGTAGTAGGAGGTAATCTGTTTGGGTCGTAGTTGGTGAGCAGGGGTCAGTAAAAGAATGGGTCTTCACGGTCTTTCTCGACTTAATGTTTTATGACACTACAAATATAACTATTAAAGGTATGCAGGCAACAAGTAATTGTGTCTATTATATGTATGATGCAGTTCTGTTTTCCTGTGTCCCACAGATTTAATATTGGAGGTGGAGTGTTGCATTTAAAGTTGTCTATTAGGCCCCCTGCACACAGGACGGAAATGTGGATTTTCCGTGTAGATAATTCACAGCGGATTACAGTCCCAGCCACGTCGATGAGACTTGAACAAATCTCATCCACATGCTGCGGAACATTTTTAAAGAATGCTGCAGATTTTCAAGTCCGCAGCATACTCATCCTGTTGCGGATGTTCACAGCGGCTGTCACCCTTTTCAATGTAGGAGGAGTTAAATCCACAGCAAAATACATACGTAACACATGCTGATTTTGTTGCGGAAAAATCTGCAACAAATCTGCCATGTGTGTGGGTACAATAAGAGGTAGTGTGGATTAAGATGCAAGATCAGTCTGCTCTTACTCCATATTTTCAAGGTCGCATAGAACAGAGATTTAGTGGTGAGACATTGGATAGGTCAGAGTATGGCACATGATGCGCGCTAAGCAAAGAAATGTCTGGAAAAAAATGTATATTCATTCTTTTTTAAGGTAAAACTGTATATGTTATATGATGTAAACACCAATTCAATATAAAACATAGACTGGACAAAAAATATAATATATATATAAAAAAAAAAGAATGTGCCTGTACTGTAAATAAATGCAGAAAGATCATGAACGGATTAAAATTGACAATGCGGATAACTTTACAGAATAATTAGCACACTAGGAAAAAAATGACAACAATCACAATTTCCTTACCATCTCCCTCATTATCTGAACCTCTTCTTGTCTGGTAGATGGCTGAACATTATGATACAGAAACATAGTGAGAAGCTCTGGACCCAACCACTGCTGAGTGCTACTGCCAATAACTGGTGGTTCAGCCAAGGCAATTATTCTGAAAGAAGAGTGGATGGGAAAGATGGACCTATAGAGAGAAAAAGTACCTGTTACTACTGAAATACCTCAACTGCAGCTACTACACATTGTATGAAACGATCGGGCATATTCTGCAAGTATTAGGCTGGGTTCACACGACCTATTTTCAGGCGTAAACGAGGCGTATTATGCCTCGATTTACGCCTGAAAATAGGGCTACAATACGTCGGCAAACATCTGCCCATTCATTTGAATGGGTTTGCCGACGTATTGTGCAGACGACCTGTAATTTACGCGTCATCGTTTGACAGCTGTCTAACGACGACGCGTAAATTGACTGCCTCGGCAAAGAAGTGCAGGACACTTCTTTCAGACGTAATTTGAGCCGTTCTTTATTGAAGTCAATGAAGAGCAGCTCAAGATTTACGAGCGTCACAGACGCCTCGTATATTACGAGGAGGAGCATTTACGTGTGAAACGAGGCAGCTGTTTTCTCTTGAAAACAGTCTGTCTTTTCACACGTAAATGCCTGCTATCGTGTGCACATACCCTTACGGTCTCAGCACAGATTTTTCATTGAACGCTATCATCTTCTAGGAAGATGTAGAAACGTGAGAGGTGCCAATGATCACAGTCTGTCGGCGCTGTTCCACCCTGATCCAAATTGGAATGGGCTGCAGCACTTTGTAGAACCCCTGACTCCACATTAGGTATTTATACATTTCTATCAAATTCTTTCACACAAATTATAGACTGCCATATCACAAATTGTGTTAAAGGAGTTGTCCGGTTTCAGCAAATTAATGTTATTTTATTTATAATTAAAAGTTATATAATTTTCCAATATATTTTCTGTATTAATCGCTCACGATTTTTCAGATCTCTGCTTGTTGTTATTCAGTAGGAACAATTATTGATTACTTCTAGTGGATAATATTCTGTCCATGGTCAGGTGATCAACGCACAGGTGCACGGCTCGTTACAGTCAGAGTATATATATATTAGAGCTGTGTCTTCTAACTATCCCAGCACCTGTGTGTCCATCACATGGACAGAATTTCATTCTCTGGAAGTAAACAATGAAGGTTCCTACTAAATAAAAAAAAGCAGAGATCTTTAAAAGTGTCAGAAATTAATACAGAAAGTAAATTGGAAAATTGTATAACTTTTAATTATGCAATAAATAACATTCAGTTGCTAAAACTGGACAACTCTTTTAAATATTTTGAGTGACAGGAATCTTGGACTAGCCACGAATGGGTTTTGGCGCCTTTTTTTGGGAATCTGTGAATCTCACAGATTACAAACCTAAATGTATGGTATCTTTTCCCATTACTTAGTGACATGACGGAAAAATGTATTTAGGTGGTTTTTAATGTTAAATAACATTTCTCAAACAATAAGTTCAGAAAGGAATTAGGCATTCCAACACCACAGAGTAACAGTCAGCATCCACATATATATTAAATAATATATTTAAAAAAAATAAACATTAAAAACTCACTTAAATGAGCATTTCTATTTTTTAAATGTGTTTTATTTTAGTTTTAGCTTTTAATAATATGAAAAAAGAAAAAGGCAGTGTTAAGTTCCCACAATTCCGCCCCTCCCCCATTCTGGTTTACATATACATGTAGAACAGAATTGTACATATTACAGTACAAGCTGGGAGGCAAGATTGCTCTTTAGTCATTTCCAAGCTATATTTGTTTTTCGGAAAACAGGCTGATGACCAATATATGCATTGTTACAGTTCACAAACTTTCGTTTCTCAGTTGTAAGGTAGTTCACAAACTTGTTGTCAATCAACTTTTCTACTATTATTTTATTTACTCAGTGCCATTATCTATAGCGATGTACAATTATTTTTAGGAAAAGCCCATCTCTTCAAGGTTGTCATGACTGCTAGTCTAGCTTCTGGGCGGCTCTAGTTTGAGTTGTAGAACCAATCTCATTTCTCTGTCTTTCATCCTATCACATTCTAGGGTGGAGTATTTAAATAGATTTGCCTCCCTCTAAAGGGAAACCTGTCATTTGGGTTGTGGTGGACCGTTTCAGTAAAATGTGTCATTTCATTCTTTTGCTTCAACTCTTTGATTCCAAAACTCTGTCTAAGTTATTTATTGATCAGGTGGTTCGTCTACATGGTATTCCGGAAAGTATTGTCTCTGATAGAGGTGTACAATTTGTGGCTAACTTCTGGAGAGCTTTCTGTAAGAAACTTGGTGTACAGTTATCTTTCTCTTCTGCTTTTCACCCTGAGACTAATAGTCAAACCGAGTGCTTTAATCAAACCTTGGAACAATATCTTAGGTGTTATGTTGCAGATAACCAAGCTGAATGGGTCTGGTATCGTCCATTAGCAGAATTTGTTACAAATAAATCGCCATGTTTCTCTTGATACCTCGTCGTTTTTCTGTAATTATGGTTTTCATCCTCGTTTTGGTTTATTTTCCGCCTCTTCTAGCGATAACCCTGAGGTGGAAGTTGAATCAAATAAACTGTGCATAGTTTGGGCTCCGGTTCAATCGAACCTGAAGAACTCCCAAGGTATTCAAAAGAAAAACGCTTTCAAAATACGTATGGAGGGTCCTGTGTTTAGTGTGGGTCAAAAGGTGTGGCTTTCTACTAAGTCATGATGTTTTTCACTAATCTCGTTTTAAATGACAGGTTACATCGTAATCTCACGAGATTACGTTTGCCTTGCTGTGAATCTCACAGAAAAGCTACATAAGTGTCAGGATTGTGAATAGACATCACGTCCCGGCTGGAAGTAATGTATATTCATTGTCAGGACATTGCAGTAACGTTACTGTGTGTTTATGTGGCTGCACATAGTGATGTAATAAGAACACAATATGCTGTGTAAATGAATGGGGAGAAGTGTATGACGCTGATTGGTCACCGATTGGTCAGCGTCATACACTTCTCTCCACAACGCCCACTTGGTTAGAAAGTAAAACACGCCCAGTTGTCCATTAAGAAACTCATTAGCATAAAGCTAAAATAGGTCATAACTGTCAAAAATAATCGTTTTTCTAAATAAAAAAAAATACTGTAATCTACATTACAGCGCCGATCACATCATGTACAAGATAGGGCATTTATAATCTGGTGACAGAGCCTCTTTAAGTCTGGTTAGTTCTGTCATTGTTTCTTGTGAATCTCTCTGTGCATGCATGTGTTTGATCAAGATCCTGTGTAAACCCTGTATCCTTGACTATTTGGACTTTTCGAACTGGACCTCGGCTTGTCGTTGGATTTACCCTTTGCTTACTGATTTGGACATTTTAACCCCGTTTGGTTTTGACCTCTGCAATTCCTGGTATCCTTTTGTTTTGCGATTTGGACTTTCAGTCTCCCCTGCTTGTGAACTCTGTTTGCTGTTCACCCTCTGGCTGGTCTGGTTATCCGTTCTAGTATTGCCTGCATTGCACCTCCTGTCCAACACCGTATTCTGTTAATGCAAGCTGGGTTCTATGCAGCCAAATCCAACCTGCCTTGCGGTGGGCTCTCGTGAAGACCATAGAGTAGCCTTAGACTCTGCTGATCAGAGTAGTGATGGACTTGAGATAGCGGATTTACCTGCACGCTTGATCTAGACGGTCTCCAGCTGCCTTTGGGGAATTGCTGACATAGCAATTCCATAAACTTGCACTCTGTGGAATTGCTGAAATAGTGATTCCATTACAACTATCAATTCAAACCAACCCATATTTAACAGTAACAGACTGCCTTGCACATATAAGTTTTAACCTAAAGAGATTGGGGTAAAGAGCAAGAAAGCAGAAGTTGTACAAAATGCATTCAGAAACAGCAGTGCTGAGCTTCTTGTAGAATAGTGGAGGTTGTAGTTGCAGGCTGGTGCTTTGAAGTGGAGGTTAAAGCAAATTATAAACTTGTGTGAATAGATGAATTTTTCAGGTTGCACATGAAGCATTGTATGGTAGGGGGATTGTTGAATGCTCTGTGATACATAATTCAAGAAGAGCGGAGAAGAACAAGAGAAGTCGTAAAGACGGTCATGTGAAGAAAAGGATAAAAATGTTGAGTATCATGTTTGTAAAGATTTTGAATTGGATTTCCTTGGCATCTGACAGTCAATGGAGGGACTGATAGAAATAAGTGACATTGAGGTCAAAAGGGAGAGGTGAATTACTCATGTAGATTGGAGGGGTTTTGGGAAGCGGCAGAATAGGGTGTGTTTTTGTGTGTAGATATATATGCACACATTTACCTTTCTTGGAGCTCTGCATCAGAAAGCTGTAACTCATTCTTCAAATACTGATACCGATCTCCTCTAAGTAGCCTAGTACCATCATACAGAGTCAACTCTCTGTCATGGATTAACCTACAAAAATGAGACAAAGTAAAAGTACAATACTACACAGCAACTTATTTCTTCAATCACCCGTTCCTGAGGTAGTTTCTCGTCTATTCCTAGTTCTTTTGAGACCACACATTAATAGGGTTTTCCTATCTCAAACGGTTGGCATATTGCTAGGATATGCCATCACTTTCTGATCGGTGGGGTTTCGATTGCCAGGGACCCTCACTGATATGGAGTATAAGGAGGCAAGTTGCAGTTCCCTGTACAGCATGTGGTTGAGAGCACAGTAGTCGGACCCCCACCAATAAGAAAGTGGTGGCATATCCTAGTGATGTCATCAATTTATGAAATACCTCTTTAAAATAGACTTGCTCTAATTTTACAAACACTAAAATTTTATATGTATTTTATATTGTTTCCATGAGAAAGCCGGAAACCTAGAGGAACGGAGGCACACTCTTTCTTCATCTATTTCTTCATGCTATAAAATAATTTATCTTATATTAATGGTCAGTCAAACCTATTATTTCATAAAGTATGTTCAAATAGGTCAATGAAACTGTGCTATGCGACCGTGAAGCAATTCTCATTAAAAAAAACTCCCATGGACAGAAATGAAATTTTAAGTTAACATTGTTTCCTGCATTAAATAATCTTTTCAGATGAATAGTTTTTCAATACAATCTTTTTACATACAGTGTACCTAGGGCTTTTACACAGATGGTCATTAATAGCACACAGCAGTCAGCCATGCAATGTAATTTTTCTTTATTCCTATTTGAATAAATCATTAACCATAATCCCATCTATGCTCACCCTACACAGAGGGAGTATGTTAAATTCCAGCCTACTTAACGTTTCAGTACATGAGCTATTAATGCTGCTTCAGTAACCGTTTATAAATATTACATAAAGACTTAGAAAACTATAAATATTGCAATAGTGGAAGAATGTAACATAATTCTAAAGCAGATACCATCTACATATGCAGCCATTGAAAGTTTAACTGCCCATTGTGTTATAGGATAAATATGTCAAAGTCGCAAAAGAACTTATGGGTACATATAAGATGCTTCCTCTATGCATAGAGCCAAACATCCTGCCATCTTATTTAATGAAGTTTTGCGCTGAGTGTAGAGTTCATTTCATTTAGGGAAGTCTATAACACGAAATAATGGAATATGAGATGCCAGAGGTTTGAAGTGCACCTACTGTTTCAGATAAAATTTTAAAAAAGATTTTAAATGCGAGATACATTTTAATATTTGGTAAAAGAACACACAATAACCCCAACATCCCAAGACACAGACATTTATAAACCTACCAAACACATTCCCCGATTGGCCATGTATCTGGGAATACGGACATTTCGGGAGTCCAGGGGTCCACCGCCGACACACAAGGCCTCCTCACATCTGAATCTGAGGCTGCCGCCATCTTGAGGCTGGCATGCAGCCTTTTCCCGTGGCTATGAATTTCCCTGTGGTACCATCCGGATCTACGCCTGGGCTGTGAGGCTATCTTGCCTTTAACACAGCCCCTTCAGTTGTGATGCTGAGGTGGGACGGTAGCATGGTCCCGCTCTCCTAGCTGACCGACACGGCCATCATATTGCTGCTCAGTCGCGGCATTAAACTGCCTTCCTTTACTGCATCTACTCCATATCTGCGTGGATTGCAAGCAGACACTGGCTGACACCTTCCTGCAATCACTGAAATGAATTACTCAACCTACTTCCCCTCATAAACTTTGTATCTTTTTAGCCCTGGGGTTAATTACATTTTATTGCTGGACTGGTTGCCCTGCAACCCACCTGAGCTCTTCTAAGCATCTGGAGGCCCTAAAGAGAATGAAATTGCTATGCATAAATAAGTGAGGGGTACATATTTCTCCTTATTGTCCATCATCTATATCGCAAGCTATTTAAAGAGAACCTGTCACCTGCCCAAAAAAACTGCATCTTTGTTAGATTGCAGGCACCTCACAGATACTGATGCTTTTTATTTTTTTCTTCTAGTTCTGGTGTCCCATATGCAAATGAGGCTTTGACTGTCAAGTGGGCGGGTTAAGATCTGCCACTTGATAAGGGGTAACCGCCCACTTGACAGTCAAAGGCCTCATTTGCATATTGGACACCAGAAATAACGGCCGCGATTTCTCAGGAACGGTGGGGGCTAGAAGAAAAAAATAAAAAGCATCAGAATATGTGAGGTGCCTGCAATCTAACTAAGATATCAACTGCAGTTTTTGGACAGGTGACAGGTCTTCTTTAAAAGGTCAGTGATCAACATATCTGACACCCCTCAATATTTAGAGTTGAATTTTCTTATATAAAGATTTCAGTGCTTCTCTACTGTGAGTCTAGTGACTACGTCTGGATATAACTAACTATGTATGTATCTCCCTAAACTGACCCCCCCCCCTTTCCAACCACATTAGGCAATTCTATCTATCACCCCTATTACTTGTAATAAATGGTTTGCAAAGGCAGCTTCAACAATGACTGGAACCCAAGATATGTTGGACTCTGTGGCAATGACACCTTCACTTTCACCAACGACCAAAGATGACCAAGAGTCTGGACCTTCTGTTAAAATGTCCTAAATGTGTGCCCTCGGTACCAGACGCTTTGAACAGTTCTCCAGACAGGGGCCTATTGCCAACCACCTCACTTTCATTAATAAATAAGTTGAATAATAGTGGTCCCAGCACTGAACCCTGGGGTACACCACTTATAACCGGTGACCATTTAGAGTAGGAATCATTGACCACAACTCCCTGGACACAGTCCTTGAGCCAATTTTCAATCCAATTACAAACAATACTATCTAAACCTATAGTCCTTAATTTACCCATTAGACGTCTATGGGGGACAGTGTCAAATGCCTTTGCAAAGTCCAAAAACACTATATCCACAGCAGCCCCTCTGTCTAGGCTTCTGCTCACCTCTTCATAAAAACAAATCAGGTTGGTTTGATAGCTTCTGTCCTTAGTAAAACCGTGCTGGCTGTCTCTTATACTATTTATTGTCACATAATTCTGTATATACTCCTTCAATAGCCCCTCAAACATTTTCCCCACAATTGATGTTAAGCTTACTGGTCTATAATTACCCGGCGAAGACCTAGATCCCTTTTTGAAAATAGGCCCTGCGCCAGTCCCTTGGCACTATACCAGTCACGAGAGATTCTCTAAATATTATGAAAGGGGGGACAGAAATAACTGAACTGAGCTCCTTAAGAACTCTAGGGTGTAACCCATCTAGTCCCGGGACCTTGTGTATGTTTATTTTATTTAATTTAGCTTGCACCATATCTACATTTATCCAGTTCAGTATATCAACTGATATATTACCAGCACTGACAGCGGCTACATCAGCTGCTCTTTCTTCTGTTGTACACTACCGTTCAAAAGTTTGGTGTCACCCAGACAATTTTGTGTTTCCCATGAAAACTCACACTTATATTTATCAAATGAGAAATGACTAGAAAATATAGTCAAGACATTGACAAGGTTAGAAATAATGATTTGCTTTCGTCAAAGAATGCTCCATTTGCAGCAATTACAGCATTGCAGACCTTTGGCATTCTAGCTGTTAATTTGCTGAGGTAATCGGGAGAAATTTCACCCCATGCTTCCAGAAGCCCCTCCCACAAGTTGGATTGGCTTGATGGGCACTTCTTGCGTACCATACGGTCAAGCTGCTCCCACAACAGCTCTATGGGGTTGAGATCTGGTGACTGCGCTGGCCACTCCATTACAGATAGAATACCAGCTGCCTGCTTCTTCCCTAAAAAGTTCTTGCATAATTTTGAGGTGTGCTTTGGGTCATTGTCCTGTTGTAGGATGAAATTGGCTCCAATCAAGCGCTGTCCACAGGGTATGGCATGGCATTGCAAAATGGAGTGATAGCCTTCCTTATTCAAAATCCCTTTCACCTTGTACAAATCTCCCACTTTACCAGCACCAAAGCAACCCCAGACCATCACATTACCTCCAAAATGCTTGACAGATGGCGTCAGGCACTCTTCCAGCATCTTTTCAGTTGTTCTGCGTCTCACAAATGTTCTTCTGTGTGATCCAAACACCTCAAACTTTGATTCGTCTGTCCATAACACTTTTTTCCAATCTTCCTCTGTCCAATGTCTGTGTGCTTTTGCCCATATTAATCTTTTCCTTTTATTAGCCAGTCTCAGATATGGCTTTTTCTTTGCCACTCTGCCCTGAAGGCCAGCATCCCGGAGTCGCCTCTTCACTGTAGACGTTGACACTGGTGTTTTGCGGGTACTATTTAATGAAGCTGCCAGTTGAGGACCTGTGAGACGTCTATTTCTCAAACTAGAGACTCTAATGTACTTGTCTTGTTGCTCAGTTGTGCAGCGGGGCCTCCCACTACTCTTTCTACTCTGGTTAGAGCCTGTTTGTGCTGTCCTCTGAAGGGAGTAGTACACACCGTTGTAGGAAATCTTCAGTTTCTCGCATGGAATAGCCTTCATTTCTAAGAACAAGAATAGACTGTCGAGTTTCACATGAAAGCTCTCTTTTTCTAGCCATTTTGAGAGTTTAATCGAACCCACAAATGTAATGCTCCAGATTCTCAACTAGCTCAAAGGAAGGTCAGTTTTATAGCTCCTCTAAACAGCAAAACGGTTTACAGCTGTGCTAGCATAATTGCACAAGGGTTTTCAAGTGTTTTCTAATTATCCATTAGCCTTCTAACACAGTTAGCAAACACAATGTACCATTAGAACACTGGAGTGATGGTTGCTGGAAATGGGCCTCTATACACCTATGTAGGTATTGAATTCAAAACCAGACGTTTGCAGCTAGAATAGTAATTTAGCACATTAACAATGTATAGAGTGTATTTCTGATTAATTTAATGTTATCTTCATTGAAAAAAACGGTGCTTTTCTTGCAAAAATAAGGAAATGTCTGAGTGACCCTAAACTTTTGAACGGTAGTGTATATACAGAGCGGAAGCACCCATTTGGTAACTCTGCCTTCTCTTGATCCCCTGCGACGAACTCCCCGTTACCACTATCTAGGGGTCCTACATGTTCAGACCTTGGTTTTTTTGCATTTACATGCTTCAAGAATTTTTGGGGATTTGTTTCACTATCCTTGGCCACCTGCCTTTCATTTTGTATTTTTGCTGATTTTATTACATTTTTACAGATTTTATTACGCTCTTTATAATTTAAAAAGGCTACAGCTGTACCCTCAGATTTGTGTTTTTCAAATGCCCTTTTTTGTCACGTATTGCCCTTTTTACAGAAGGTGTAAGCCATGTGGGGTTTAATTTTAGTCGTTTATACTTGTTACCTATAGGAATACATTTTGCAGTATAATTACCCAAAGTAGATTTGAAAATCTCAGATTTATCATTTGTACCATTATTTGACATTAGTTCTTCCCAGTCTATATGCTGAATTGCAGCCCTCATCCTGGGGAAATTGGCCTTCTTAAAATTAAGTGTTTTTGCCCTCCCAGCCTGTGTTTGTTTTTTACAGTATATGTAAAATATAACTATATTATGATCATTGTTACCAAGGTTTTCACGAACATTGACATTCCCAACAAGCTCTGCATTATTAGAAATGACCAGATCCAACAGAGCTTCACCTCTAGTCGGGTCTTCCACAAAGTGGTCCATAAAATTTTCCTGCAACAGGTTGAGGAAATGTCTCCCCTTTGCAGTTGAAGCCGAACCATGACACCAATTAATATCCCGGTAATTAAATTCTCCCATTATCACTACAGTACCCATCTGTGCAACCTGCTCTATCTGTTTATATAGCTGGCCTTCCATTTCCTCAGTTATATTGGGGGGTCTATAGATTACACCAAAAGTAATTTTTTCAGTGTTTACCTCCCTTTGTAATTCCACCCACAAGGTTTCAACCTCCTCACAATCCCCTACTCCCACTTCTCGCATTGACTAGAAATTAGCTGAAATCCTTTTGGCAATCAGTGCAGGTCAAATCAACTCTATTGGCAAATATAAACTAGCTAAAACAAGACTTTACCATAATCAAACATGACCTGCAAAAATTCTGTGACAGTACCACTGAAACAGAGAGGCGCATCTCAGAGCTGGATGAGGTTTACAGGCCCCAGCCTGAACAAATTGTTACCCTACAACATCAAATGTCAGTTTGGCAGGGTACAGTACAGCGAAGTCTAAGGGGACCCCAGATATTAACCCTTTAACCCCTATATAGGGATCTGAACTTCGCTGCTAGTTATCTCCAGGTTGCTACCTCCAGAGTAGTCTCCAATGGCAACGACCAAAGTAAACAGGTGTAGAACAAAATCAGCAGAGAGAATGCAACGTCAGGCATAGTAAAAGTCAGGGCAAACGGCAAGCGGGCACTCATGATTGGTAGAGCAAAAGATAAGGGCAGGAGGCAGAGGTTCTTCACGGGTCCGAAGAAAGAGGACAAGGCAGGTGGCAGACAAGGAAAGTTAAAGGTACAAGCTGAGGTCAATCAATGGAAGTCCAACACAGTATAATGCAGGGTATCAGTAGACTAACTAGGACGAACCTAATTGCTCATGCAGTGGTGGACAGGGAGAGGTTCTTTTATACCCTGGGAAAACTGGGTAGCTGCAGGAGATACAGGAGGAAAGTGGCAGTGAGGGAGGCCGTGAACAGCAGAGAGGGAGGCAGGAACTTGGCGTCAGCCGGGAGCCAGAGGTCACCGTGGAGAAGTAAGTATACGACGGACATTACAGGTGGTTTTGTCTAAATATATGTCGTTTTCTTCCCTTCAATTTGGAACCTTTACTATCAGTCACTGAACAACTGAAATCGTGGCAGCACCTTTCATTATCTAAGAAGCCGGAAATGCTGGCGAAACGCAGGTCGGGTGTTTAGTTTCAAATCTCCTCATCAGATTTAATGTATAGTAAGGGAAAACAATTACTCTACTCAATAATATATCAGTCAAACCAGTTCACGCCCAGCCCTGCCGCTTACAGCAGAGCGTGACATAGTGTCACATCCGGGAGCTTTCACTGCGTGGTCCGGATAGACACTGATAGCTGGCAGCTCCACTGCTCTGTTTGAGCGAGGGGGCGCTGCACACTTGGGCAGTTAGACCAAAAGCTGGCTAGCTCTGTTCACTGGCAGACGTGCACTGTTTGCAAAACCGTCTTACAAGGGCTGTATCCCCAGCGTCTCTGTGAGGCGCCACTATCGTGTCTGTCCAGATAAAGCATTATATTTACAACCAGGTGCTGTACTACTTACAAGTGGGCCAACGTATCATTGCTTAATGCTATATATAATGCTATACAAATGGCACCATTTGATTATTGAGTTTTACTCAGAGAGCGTTGAACATACGCTATCGATTTAAAACAGCGTCTGAATTTACACACCACATGCTCTTTTTACAGAATAGTCTTTCTATTCAAAGGTAGCTAGTCCGAGGACATTACAAAATTGTTCTGGTCACCCTACCCTTACCTATCAACTATATACGTGTCATTTGAATACAGTGTTACACAGTTAACATTACTAGCCAATTTTGCCCAGTCTGAGGGTGTGATAGTGGGGTCACTCACACCTACTCAGAGATATTCTGATGTGTAGTAGACATTTGGTTTGTTTTAATATACCTAATAAAAGTTACCTTTTATTTTATTTTTGGCAAAACATCTTACCACACACTTTGTCCTCTTAACTTTTCCCTAGTTGATTGAGTCATTATTTCTTAGCCTCCCAGTTGGTATATGCCCACTGGTGAACTGACAGATATGAGAAATGCTGTAATTGCATCAGCAATGGCTTTAATGGGATCATATGAAAGCTTAAAAAGTTATCCCCAAATCAGACATTTATGGCATATCCACAGGATATTTGAAGGATGTTTCCATAACTGCCATAGAACATAATGGAGAGAGTTGCAATGCACACCCACTCTCCACTTCTTCCCTGCCTGAAATAGTCTGGCAGCGGCCACCTAACCAGGCGAAACCGAAGTCGGGTAACCCCCGTTCTTGATATATACGTGCAGGTCCTAAAGCTAAGACCCACATCTACCAGACATTTACGCCATATCCTGTCGCTGAGTTGGGAATAACCCTTTAACCTATTTACAATATTATTATAAACCTCCTTCCTCTGTATTGTCTTCCCTTAGGACATTGCCCAGGCTTAAGTACTAGCTTATAATTTACTAAAAGATATTGATGGCCCCACGTACTTCAGTTGAACCCCCCTATGGGCTGACCTCAATTTGACTCAACTATATTCTCTACAAGGGACGGCTCTTTCGGAAAAACTGGGGGTTAAGTCCTTTTACAAATCTTTTCTTTTAAATGGCTCTGCATTTCTCTCTTTTGAAGAATTAAGAGACAGGTATGGGGTTCTATGGAATGCCTTCTTTTATTATTTCCAGCATCATCCTGCGCTACGGGTCCAATTTGGAACCCTAACCCGTATTACCAGCTTTTCAGAACTTGAGGACCTTCTTGGGACTTCAGATTTGGCTACGGCCCTAACCCGCATATATACATACATATACTTCTGCAAGTACAAAAACATTCAATTGAAGCAGCACTCATGTAATAAAGTAGTGGGCTTAAAGTACTATATGAGAAAAAAGGTTGCAGTACTCTAGCGAGATACAGTAAAAAAAATCAGTGGTTTTATTTGCCAAGCAACGTTTCAGTTCCACCATGGAACTTTTTCCAACGTCTGGCACTAAGTCATTTGACAAGGCTTTCTCCAAATGGGCTGCAGATATCCCCGACCTGACCCCTACGGTTCGGAAGAAGGTGGAGAACTCATACTATTCATCTGTAATGAGTGCTTGGGATTTCCTAATCAAAACTAAATTTCTTCAGAGAGTTTACTACATTCAAATTAAGTTGAAGAGAATTGGGGCCTCTGAACTCTGCTTTAGGTGCCAAGCAACGGCTAGTACCTTCCTATACTCTAAGTGTCCCCCTTTTGGACAGAAATCTTAATATTCTTGCATGATCACTTTGACTTTCCCTGTGTTCTCACTTTGAAAATATGTCTCCTGGGAATTATGGACGCAATTGTACAGGGTTTCTATGACAAGGTATTCTTTAGAAATGCACAATGGATTCAACTGTACAAGATACTATAAGTAAATAGGAAATGCCCGTATAAGTTTGGGAAGATTTGGTTGTGATGGCTAGAAATTGAAGACACAGCAATGCGATTTCCTTCTAGGGTAGCAGATTCTTCTGTGGTCGTTGATTAGGTCGGGGATAGGGGGAAATAGCTCCCCATTGGGTGGTTGGGGAGAGGATGCATCTGGTTGAATGAATGAGTGTATGCTTGTTGATGTCTCATTTAGTGCTTAATTGAGATCCAGTGCGCTGTATACTGATTGAACTGAGGTGCCAATAGTCCAAGTAATCGGTGATCTCAAGTAATAATCCTTGGTTTCATTAACAACATACTATTGCTTAGGGATGGGATCCGGGATATCTCGAGTGAACACAATCTTACCCTGGAGATTCATGTTACGGTTTTATTTATCGGTTTGTTACTTATTTATTTTTATTTTTTTAATCAGTTCAATTTTATTCAACAAACTTCACATTTTTACAGGTCATTGTACTTTCTCATACAGTGTATAAGCAAATTTCCACAGACCCAATTATTTATGTCCAACCAAACATTCCCTTCCCCCCAACTCCCCCTTGTATCCCCCCAGCCGGTCTTCTCGATACCACTTTTCCAATCCTATCTCCTTCTCTTCCCCTTTTCCATTCCCCATCTTACGCCTGCTCTCCGTATGTACCCCACCGTCAGTAGCCCTATACCCGGTTTGTTACTTATTAATAAAAAAATAAAGTCTTTAAATAAATAAAAATATACATATTCTTCACATGACCAGCATCTCTTATCCTGTAACATGTTGCCACTAAAGTGAATCTGTCAAGTCTCGTATGCTACCCTATCTATGGTGGTTGCATAGGATAGAGGGAGAGATGATGGGTTTGGGGGTGTTACTCACCATGTCTCGATCCAGTACCACTCTCCTGCTTGTGGCTGCCAGCTCTCTGAACACAGCCGCGTCAGGTCTTCATGACAACCCACTCAATCTCATGATGTCATGCAGCGGCAGTTTTTAAAGCAGAAGATCTGCCTTTGTACCCTTGCTGTGAATTAGGGTAAATTCAGTACTGGTAAACCTGTAATTCGACCTCGACTCTGACCCTAGCTTTGGTACAGTACCTGTGGTTTCGACACTTGGCCTGTCTTTTGGTATCTGGTTGCTGTCCTCTCCTTTAGTCTGTTGCATCCTGAAGGACGACCCCTGGCTTTACTCTGACTCTGATTCCGCATCGCTCTTAAGATTCCTACAGTGCAACCACCACCAATTGTTGACTACTCTCAGGATGGCATTCTTCGAATCAGACTGGGAGAAACCAAAACTTTTTGTGTAGGTTCTAGGGTGAAGAACTGGGAGATTCTTTAGGCCTCAGATTATCCAGCCTCAAATCAATTGCGGATAAAGAATGTGCTTTTCCGGTGAGAACTGTAACAGGCAATATAATTTTCAACGTTTGATTCAGTATTTTCATGAAAAATGCTGCCAGGACTCAAAGAACAACTTTTTGTTCTGGATTCAGCTCAGCTCTCCATGTAATACGTACTTATTCATACAGGAAAATGTATCATTTAGCATGTATCTGCTATACAAGACATAAAAATAATGAATCAAATAATTGAAAATGAAATATCCTAGAGCTCAGCATTTCCCCATGTATTTTATGCTGAGCTCATATAGGAGCCTGCCAAATCCACATTAACCCCTTCCCTCTTTAGCCACTTTTGACCTTCCTGACAGAGCCTCATTTTTCAAATCTGACATGTGTCACTTTATGTGGTAATAACTCCGGAATGCTTTCACCTATCCAAGCGATTCTGAGATTGTTTTCTCGTGACACATTGGACTTTATGTTACTGGCAAAATTTGCTTGATATGTTCAGTATTTAATTGTGAAAAACACCAAAAATTGGCGAAAAATTGCAAAAATTAGCATTTTTCTCAATTTAAATGTATCTGCTTGTAAGACAGGCAGATATACCACACAAAATTTTTGCTAATTAACATCACCCATATGTCTACTTTAGATTGGCATCGTTTTTTAAACATCCTTTTATTTTTCTATGACCTCACAAGACTTAGAACTTTAGCAGCAATTTCTCACATTTTCAAGAAAATTTCAAAAGGCTATTTTTACAGGGGCCAGTTCAGTTGTGAAGTGGTTTTGAGGGCCTTATATATTAGAAACCCCAAAAAAGTCACCCCATTTTAAAAACTTCACCCCTCAAAGTATTCAAAACAGCATTTAGAAAATGTCTTAACCCTTTAAACATTTCACAGGAATTAAAGCAAAGTAGAGGTGAAATTTACAAATTTCATATTTTTCTGCAGAAATACATTTTTAATACAATTTGTTTTATAACACAGAAGGTTTTACCAGAGAAATGCAACTCAATATTTGTTGCCCAGTTTCTGCAGTTTTAGGAAATATCCCACATGTGGCCGTAGCGTGCTACTGGACTGAAGCACCGGCATCCGAAGCAAAGGAGCACCTAGTGGATTTTGGGGCCTTATTTTTGTTAGAATATATTTTAGGCACCATGTCAGGTTTGAAGGGCTCTTGCGGTGCCAAAACAGTCAAAATCCCCCAAAAGTGACCCCATCTGGGAAACTAGACACCTCAAGGAAATTATCTAGGGGTGTAGTGAGCATTTTGACCGCACAGGTTTTTTACAGAAATTATTGGAAGTAGGCCGTGAAAATTAAAATCAACATTTCTTCAAAGAAAATGTAGGTTTAGCGATTTTTTTTCTCATTTCCACAAGGACTAAAGGAGAAAAAGCACCGCAAAATTTGTAAAGCAATTTCTCCCGAGTAAAACAATGCCCCACATGTGGTAATAAACGGTTGTTTAGAGACACGGCGTGGCTGAGAAGGGAAAGAGCGCTATTTGGCTTTTGGAGTTCACATTTAGCAGGAATGGTTTGCGGAGGCCATGTCACATTTACAAATCCCCTGAGGGGACAAAACAGTGAAAACCCCAAACAAGTGACCCCATTTTGGAAACTATACCCCTTGAGGAAATTATCTAGGGGTGTAGTGAGCATTTTGACCCCACAGGTTTTTTGCAGAAATTTTTGCAAGTAGGCTGTGAAAATGAAAATCTACATTTTTTCAAATAAAATGTAGGTTTAGCTAATTTTTTTTCATTTCCACAAGGACTAAAGGAGAAAAATCACCATAAAATTTGTAAAGAAATTTCTCCCGAGTAAAACAGTACCCCACATGTGGTAATAAACGGCTGTTTGGACACACGGCGAGGCTGAGAAGGGAAAGAGCGCCATTTGGCTTTTGGAGATCACATTTAGCAGGAATGGTTTGCGGAGGCCATGTCACATTTACAAAGCCCCTGAGGGGACAAAACAGTGGAAACCCCCCACAAGTGACCCCATTTTGGAAACAACACCCATTGAGGAAATTATCTAGGGGTATAGTGAGCGATTTGACACCACAGTTTTTTTGCAGAAATTATTGTAAGTAGGCCCTGAAAATAATAATCTAAATTTTTTCAAAGAAAATGTAGGTTTAGCTAATTTTTTCTCATTTCCAGAAGGACTAAAGGAGAAAAAGCACCACAAAATTTGTAAAGCAATTTCTCCCGAGTAAAACAATACCCCACATGTGGTAATAAACGGCTGTTTGGACACACGGCAGGGCTTAGAAGGGAAAGAGCACTATTTGACTTTTTGAGATCACATTTAGCAGGAATGGTTTGCGGAGGCCAGGTCACATTTGCAAAGCCCCTGAGGGGACAAAACAATGAAAACGCCCAAAAAGGGACTCCATTTAGGAAACTACACCTCTTGAGGAATTCATCTAGGGGTGTAGTGAGCATTTTGACCCCACAGATGTTTCATAGAATTTATTAGAATTAGGCAGTGAAAATAAAAACAGTCCTTTTTCTTCAATAAGACGTAGCTTTAGCGCATATTTTTTCATTTTCTCAACAAATAAAGGAAAAAAAGAACCCAACATTTGTAAAGCAATTTCTCCCGAGTACGGCAATACCCCATATGTAGTCATAAACTGCTGTTTGGGCACACGGCAGGGCTCAGAAGGGAAGGACCGCCATTTGGAGTGCAGATGTTGCTGGATTGGTTTCTGGGCACCTGTGGGCCCAAAACAGTGGAAACCCCCCAGAAGTGACCCCATTTTGTAAACTACACCCCTCAATGCATTTACCAAGGGGTGTAGTAAGCATTTTAACCCTGCAGGTGTTTTGTAGAAATTAGTGTGCGCTCAATGTTGCAGAGTGAAAATGGGATTTTTTTCCATAGATATGCCAATATGTGGTGCCCGGCTTGTGCCACCATAACAAGACAGCCCTCTAATTATTATGCGGTGTTTCCCGGTTTTAGAAACACCCTACATGTGGCCCTAATCTTTTGTCTGGACAGTCGACCAGGCTCAGAAGTGAAGAGTACCATGCGGAGTGGAGGCCTAATTTGGCGATTTACAAAGTATTGGTTCACAACTGCAGAGGCTCAGATGTGAAATAATAAAAAGAAACCCCTGATAAGTGACCCCATTATGGAAACTGCACCCCTCAAGGCATTTATTAAGGGGTGTAGTGAGCATTTTCACCCCACAGGTCTTTTCCATAAATGAATGCGCTGCGGATGGTGCAAATTAAAAATTTATATTTTTCCCTAGATATGCCATTCAGTGGCAAATATGTCATGCCCAGCTTATGACGCTGGAGACACACACCCCAAAAATTGTTAAAAGGGTTCTCACGGGTATGACGATGCCATATATGTTGAAGGAAACTGCTGTTTGGGGACGCTGTAGGGTTCAGGGCCGAGGGAGCACCATTTGGCTTTTGGAGAGCGGATTTTGCTTGGTACTATATTTGTTTGAGTATTGCTGGTGTTTTATAATGTGGGGGTACATGTAAGCGGGGCGGAGTATATAAGGGGCATAGTCAGGTGGTATAAAAAAATAAAAATAATCCATAGATGTGTGTTACGCTGTGAAGCAATCCTTTCCGCACAGGCCAGTGTTGCACTTATAAATGGTGTCATTTCTTATCCCCCTTTTGGTCCACACTCCGCGCCTTTGTAGTTTGAGGAATTTTGCTGGGAAGTGTTGTCCTGGTATAATACGGGCACCGTCGCTTCCAGCGGATATGTTCGGGCCCTCCCCTTCCTGGTTCCCTAATTTTAGGTCCTTGATAAATCGCCTCTTGAAACAGAAGAAATGTTCCCCTTGGGCACAACTGCATATTTTTTTATTTCCTGTCTTATTGGAGCCATAACTAATTTTATTTTTTATAGACGTAGCGGTATGAGGGCTGGTTTGTTGCGGGACGAGCTGTAGTTATTATTGGTACCATTTTGGGGTACATGCAACTTTTTGATCACCTTTTATCCTATTTTTTGGGATGCCAGGTAAACAAAAAAACGCAATTCTGGCACAGCTTTTTTCGTTTTTTTATACAGCGTTCACCATGCGTTATAAACTACATGTTAACTTTATTCTGCGGGTCCGTACGATTCCGGCGATACCTAATTTATAGCACTTTTTTATGTTTTACAACTTTTTGCACAATAAAATTACTTTTGTAAAAAGAATTTATTTTTTCTGTCGCCAAGTTGTGAGAACCATAACGTTTTAATTTTTTTGTCGACGGAGGTGTATGAGGGCTTGTTTTTTGCGGGACGAGCTATAGTTTTTATAGGTACCATTTTTGGATACGTGCGACTTTTTGATCACTTTTTATTGTAATATTTGTAGGGCAAAGTGACCAAAAAAACAGAAACTCTGGTAATGTTTTTTACGGGTTTTTTTTACGCTGTTCACCGCGTGCAATAAATAATATAATATTTTGATACCTCCGGTCGTTACGGTCGTGGCGATACCAAATACATATGGTTTATTATTATTTTTCAATAATAAAGGACTTGATAAGAGTAAAAGGGGGATTGTGTTTTATTTGATTACTTGAAACTTTTATTGTTTTCAAACTTTTATTTTTTGCACTTTTTTTTACACTTTTTTATACTTTTTTTACACTTTTTCTCAAGTCCCACTAGGGGACTTGAAGGTCCAACGGTCAGATTTTTTTTTTTCTAATACATTGCACTACCTATGTAGTGCAATGTATTAGATCTGTCAGTCATTCACTGACAGCAAGCCGTTTAGGCTTCGCCTCCCGGCGGGGCCTAAATCGGCTTCCGTAATGGCAGAGCAGGAGACCATTGTGTCTCCTGTTGCCATAACAGCAGTCGCCAGTCCCGATTGCCTGTCAGGGCTGGCGATCTGCTAGTAACCGCTACGATGCAGCAATCGCTTTCGATTGCTGCATCGAAGGGGTTAATGGCAGGGATCGGAGCTAGCTCCGGTTCCTGCCGTTACAGGTGGATGTCAGCTGTACAGTACAGCTGACCTCCACCGCTGATGACGCCGGATCAGCTCCTGACCCGGCGCCATCTTGCCGGCAGCTACGGAAGCCGATCAGGCTCCGCCGCCGGGCGGATCTTGACCGGCTTCGGTGCTAGGCAGACCGGGAGGCCAGTATTAGGCCTCCGGTTGCCATTGCAGCCACCGGAACCCCGGCAATTTCATTGCCGGGGCTCCGATGAGCTGCAAACACCTTAAGTGCAGCGATCGCGTTTGAGCGCTGCACTTAAGGGGTTAATGGCGGGGATCGAAGCTAATTTCGGTCCCCGCCGTTACAGTCGGATGTCAGCTGTAAGATACAGCTGAGATCCGACGATGATCGCACCGACTCAGCTTCTGAGCCGGTGCCAAACGTTTGACGTACATGTACGGCAAGATGCGGGAAGTCAATGCTTTCCATGACGTACATGTACGTCAAATGTCGGGAAGGGGTTAAATAGTGAAGCATGACACAGCCGACTGTCTGCTTTAAATGTTTAGAGCTCTTAGTTCATAGCACAGCTTATTATTTATTTTTTAGAACGGTCATGTACCCTGTTATGATAAACACGATCTGTGAATACTAACCTTTGAAGAATGGCTAGTGTTCCAGGGTTGACACGATGGATACCATCAAGAATAACAAGTTTCCCTTCTAAAGCCGCCATGACAAGAGGAGATTGTCTCCAGGCAGTGTCCCCATTTGGCAACGTGTACCTCTGCTGCAGCAAATCCCTGGCAGTCATGTCCTGCACAAGTCAATTCAAAAGCAATTAGTTTACGAATTGTAACAATGAAAATGAAAAAGAGTTAGATCAAATCCTCTGCTTTAGACTTTTCAAGATAGATACTCGGTCCTTAGACAGCGCTTTTTTTTTTTTAATGAACAACATGTCAAAGAAAGACAGCAGCTGAATACCCCCAAATGTTATCTTTATGGCAGAGCCTGGTGCAGGTTAACTGTGTTATCCAGCCTCTTCAACTACAGATTAACCTATTTTAAAGCAGTAAGTAGTCTGAATTCACAGAGCAAAGCGGCAGAGGGTACACTACACTAACCATGAGTAGTTAGGGTAGTCTACCCTCTGCAGCTCAGCTCTGTGGATTCAGACTACTTACTGCTTTTAAATAGATGAATCTGTAGTTGAAAGGGCTGGATAACAACAGTTAAAGGGGTTGTCCCCTTTCTATTTGTTTTATTAATTAATTTACAGAATGGGAAATCATGCAGATTTCTAATATATACGTATTTAAAATGTGGATCACATGCCGTTCTTATACCAGTGTAGTTGTCTTTATCTAAAAAACAAAAATGGTAAAGCCCACAGATTAGTCCTTAGAAATGCATCCATAGGATAACCGAATGGACTAAAGATGGCGTCAGTCGCGTGACCCAAATCATGTGACCCCTGGCATTCCGGTAACACTGTCCAGGTATATAACAGGTGAATAATAGGTTATTGAGAAACAGAACTTATAAAGTATTTCTATATACAGCAGCATCATGTCTGTCAGTGTCTGAGGAACAGCTCTTACATTCTTCTCTTAGCCCATGGATGTGTCCTCTATGTTGCCCATCACATGTATGTCATGTAACCCTATTGCTAACTGAATGCTAGGGGTAAATGATGTGTGTATGTAGGAGGAGGGGGTCACATGCGATACCATTCTACTGTGACAGGGGCCTCATGCTCTATAAGAAATGCATGCGAGCAGAATTTCTAATACATGTATATTAGAAAACTGTATAATTTCCTATTCTTCAAATAAATTTAAACTGGCCAACCACTTTAAATCAATTTAAATTAATTAATTAAATAAGGCTCAGCAGCTAGCTTAGGGTCCTTTTACATGGGCCAAAATGGGCGGGAAAAACGAGCGGTGATCTATGATGAGCTCATTGATCGGCGCTCATTTGTTCTTTTCATAAGGAGCAATAATTGGTTGTGTATGGGGAAAAGCGATTGTTACTATGATCGTTGGTCCCCATACATTTCCATGATGTCATCAGCACATCTTCCTGTTTAAACAGGTAGATGTGCTGCCGACTAGCGACCATTGTTTTGGCTGCATAAACAAGCAGATCAGCTGATGAACGAGCATTTGGTCATTCATCGGCACCCTGTTTACACAGGGCAATTATCGGGAACAAGCGTTCATATGAACAATCGTTTGCACGATCATTGGCCTGTGATAAAAAAGCCTTTACTGCACAAAGTAAAAACAAACAGAAAATGATGTGAACATAATAATTGGAGATCTATTTCAAAGACTAGATTTTACATATGTTAACCATACCTGCCGTATAATTTTTATCTTAAAACCAGTATAATAAATTATCTGGAGCATTATTTGAAACAGCGGCCTGTTCCTCTAGACCTCTACATACATCTTTCATAATCATGGCTGCCTCTGTCTGCTACTAAGGGAGTGTGTACGCGGCTGTGACGTGCAGGCTAACAGGAGCCATAAACAGCAATATAAACATCGGTCCCCTTGTGATACCAACGCACATGGAGGGGAATGTGGCTTTAAAATAAAGAAATAGAGTACCACTGCCTTAGTTACATTAGGAAAGCACTTCAAATCATTTATGCTCTTAATTTTGGGTACCATCACATTCAGTTTTCCTATAACAATTTACAATTACAGCATTTGTTATAGTTACTGTCAGAATATCTTATCTATGACTTTGCAAAGACGTTCAACGTGTGCATAGGCAATAAACCAAGGTTTCTCTGCGCAGAGGGTACAGGGTAAGAAGTTTCTTAAAAAAACAAAAACATTACATGGTGTATGACCGAGTAACAAAAGAAATATACCTGAGAAAAATGGATGTATTTACAATATACAATAATTAGGCAATAATATGAACATACAATAATGAAAATACCAGTGGGCTCATAGCTAATAATTTTGTATGAACAGACTTTTGCTAATGCCATTATACAGGAATGTCGTATTAAAAAAAAAAAGTCTATGAAAAGTTTACACTTCTAGACCAACTCTTATGTAACATTTCAAATAATGACATCACATCATTTATGCGGCCCCAAACTATCAAGTCACACTTCACAGACTCCGGGCTCATTCAGACGAACATGAATAACGTCTGTGTGCTGCTCATGGAAATCACGAGCAGCACACGGACCCATTGATTTCAATGGGGCCGTTCACACATGCAGGAGATTTCACGCAGCGAGAGTCCGTTGCGTGAAACTCACTGCATGTCCTTTATTGGTGTGTTTTTACGCACCTATGCGCCAATGGTTGCGCGAAAACGCACCGCACATGGATGCATATCCATGTGCGGTGCATGATTTGCACATCAATTCAAGTGTCTCGTATGCGCCGTTATACTACTTGAACAGCTGAATATCAGCTGACCGGCATCTCGTGAACTAATACGAGTTATATCAGGCAATTCATACCCCTGAGGACGCTCCCCTAATGTGGTGCAGAAACGCGTAGGGAAGTGTGCCTGTAATCTGTGGCAATCAGATCTTACCAATATTTGCCAGCACGTCTTAAGAGGTGTTGAAAACTACATCAGACTTGTCAGGCACTGTTCAATCAGTGCATGTTGATTGTCCATTTCATACTCCTCTTACTGTGCATTCTTGATCTGGCTGCCAACGCCTGTATTTGGATCTTTTGGCACTTTGTGCCCTACTATATTTTAATAAATTATCATTAAAGAATTATTTTAAACGTTTATACAGGTAGAACAAGTGTATGAAAATAAAAAAAAGATGTGCTTTGCGAGTACGTGAATAACGCACACTGATGCATAACGCAACATACACGTACCAGATTCACACGCGTTTTCACGCACGTGAATCTGATACGCTCGTGTGAATGTAGCCTTAGAGAGAGCAAAAGTTTCGAATCTGTGAGGATTTTGCACTATCGCCAATAGAACTGCCAGTCGTCTGGCTTAGACCTAGCTTTCTCCCACATTCTTTAATAACTTCCAGCATTATAAATGGTAGCTTCACCAGGAGTATTATATTTACATCTAGATCTTTCAATCTGCACAATGCATCATTTTTTTTCATGGTCCTTAAATTCCAAATTTCTAGAAATGGTTAAATACACCAATACCCCTATTTTGGGCTTCTTTATTAGTAAGAAAATTGATCTGATTTCACCTTCTTAAAGGTGGAAATTTACCCCGAGAAAATTGATTCAAATTGAGCTATTCTTGCAACTCTTTTATTATACACCAACCTTACCCATATATTTTGGGCTCATTATGGCACATTATTTAGTCTATTTTAGTGGGAATTCAGAAGTGAAAGACATCCATGCTGAGATATGTTATGTCTCTGTGTGCAGTGCTTTAATGAGATTGTTTGATTGGGCTTCATACAATAGTTCAGCGACCCTTCTTCTTCAGTAGAGGGGAAATAATCTACGATACAAAAATAACCATTCTTATAATAATAGAATGTCCCGAGAATGTGCAGGCTCCACAAACACTATAGAAACTGTAGTTAAAGCGAAAAGAACAAAAACTATTGAAACAGCAAACTTACTACATTAATAAGGGGCCCCAGCAAAAATTTGTTTTTTTGTTTTCTTTTTCAGATACCACACAAGCAGCTATTCCTTCTGACTCTACCATAAATATTCACATTTGGCTTGGCTTAGCATGCATGTTTATTACAATGGAGATAGGTGAAAAGCTGCTGTCAGACACCTCTGGCGGCAGCTTATCTCCCGCTGGACTTTTCTTCTCTGACATCTGCCATGAGGGGAGAGGCAGGAGATTCCCATATACATACATACATTAAATAATTGGCAGGTTCGCACAACTTTTCTAATGTGTGTAGCCCACTAAAACAAGTCTGAAATGGATGCTGATCCTGCCTCTGGGATCTATCTCTAGAACGGGGTCCCCTGACCCCAGTCCTACCTACTGCCATTGTCATTGGGCGCAGGCCACTGGCAGACGAGGTGTCTGGGTTTTCGGAAAACAGCCGAGCGCATTTTGCTACGCTGTTTCCGAAACCCTTCATAGTAGTGAATTGAAGTTACTACCGTGTTTCCCCGAAAGTAAGACAGTGTCTTACTTTCTTTTTATCCCCAAAAGCCCCACTATGTCTTACTTTCGGGGTATGTCTTATATTGGAAAAAAAAGAAAAGACGTTCATACTTACCAAGAACTTCCCGCTTCCTCCAGTCCGGTCTCCCGGCCGTTGCCTTGGTGACGCGTCCCTCTCGACATCCGGCCTGACATCCCTGGATGACGTTTCAGGCCATGTGACCGCTGCAGCGGTCACATGGACTGCCGCGTCATCCAGGGATGTCGGGCTGGATGTGAAGAGAGGGACGCGTCACCAAGACAACGGCCGGGTAAGTATGAATTTCTTTAACTTTTATCCTGCATTACCGTATTTCGGCGCGGTGACGTATGGAGAGGGGGGCGGCGCGGAAGTGGGCAGGAGGCGACAATACCCCCGTGTTTCCCCGAAAGTAAGACATATGTCTTACTTTCGGGGTACGGCTTATATTAGCCGACCCCCCTGAAACCCCCGATACGTCTTACAATCGGGGGTGTCTTACTATCGGGGAAACACGGTATGTTTGCGTAGCACCGGAAACAGCATAGCTCGCTGTGCTCTGCTGTTTCTGTTATTTCCATTTACTACTATGGGAGTACCGGGAACAGCGTAGAAAAATGTGCTCGTCACCTCGTCAGTCAGTGGCTGGAACCAAGAAACAGCGCCAGAAGGTAGGAAAGGGATCAGGTGGCCCAGTTCTGGAGATAGGTGCTGGTTTTCCTGCAGAAGACTATTTTTGTCGAATACCTATTTAGCATGAGTCCTGGACCAACAAGTGTTGGAATAATGGAATTGAACTGTATGTTTCAACCATAACCCTTTTTATTACAATTAATGTTATCCACATACACAAGTTCTAATATAACATTGTCCAGTTAACGTCTCTTTGGTGGCAGGAACTTACATACTCTTAAGGCCTAATGCATACAACCATATTTTGTATGGTCTTAACCCCTTAATGACCGGGCCTGAAAAGACGTTAATGACCAGCTCAATTTTTCTGTTTTTGCCTCTCTGCTTTTCAGCAGCCATAACTTTTTTTTTTTTTTTCATTGAAGTGGCTGTATGAGGCCTTGTTTTATGCAAGTGAAATTGTATTTTTTTCCCCCCACAGTTTGGGGTTAAAAAAAAGAAATTTTTACGCCGTGAATATAGGAAAAAGCGATTCTCGGCATAGTTTTTCTTGTTTATTTTTTATCTCGTTCACGTTTCACGCTAAATAACCCATTACATTCATTCTTCAGGTTATTACAGTCGTGTAGATACCCAATATGTGTAGGTTTTTTGTTTTTATTTAGTGTAGGGGCAATAAAATGTATTTTATGCAAAATAAAGACTCCTTTTGTTCCTTTTATTTATTTGTTCCTTTTTTTTTTAATCCCATCAAGGGATAACTTTATTTGTAATTTTTTTTTTACTTGTAATGTATTAGCATACTCCTGTACGCTAATACATTACACGGTGTCACTATGACACAGGCTACTGATCGGGCAGCACATAGTGTGCCCGAACAGCAGGCACACGGAACAGACAGCCCTGGGGTCCTTTGTAGGTAACCAGGGCTGACTGCAGAGGGATTCCCTGGTGTTTGATCGCATCACCGGAATCCCGGTGATGCGATCAAAGAGGGGAATTCCCTTTGATCATGCCGCGGTCATGGTCATGGTCAAGGGTTAAACAGCTGGGGTCCGAATGTTTTCCGACCCCAGCTGTGTTCAGGAGGCTGCTCGAAGATCAGGAGCTGTTCGTTACAGCTCCTGCTTAGAGGATGAGCGCTCATCAGCCTGATCTACAGCGACGCCAAAAGACAGTGGGCGGTCAGGAAGGAGTTAAAGGGAACCTGTCACCAGCATTTCACCTATTAAACCAGCAATACTTTGTGGAAGTAGGTGAAAAATAATTTTTATGTAACCTATAATTATCTTCTAAGTAGGTTCTGTACCTTTAATATTCCATTTATTTGTGTTCCTGTGCCGTATGCTAATGAGCATAAAAGAGTTACATCTTCATTCCTCAAGCCTTTCAGAGATAACCCCCTCCTTACTTTTGATTGACAGCTCCTCCCCTCCCCCAACACATACAAAATCCTGCGCTTGGGCATCAATGGTATGTGCGCTCAACAGGACACCATAGCGGCGCATGCGCAGTAACTAGATTTGAGGCCCGGTCGAAGCAGGTAAGGGTGTCGGACCATACATGACGGGCGCATGCCGAGACTTTGGCATTCAGGACGCTCCAGTTTTCGGCGGTGGGGGGGGGCATAAGAAGAGGAACGAACAAGACTGCTTGATTATTAACATAAAAGGCGCAAAATGTTTGCAGACCGTTATTTACGGTTTTGACAGCAGCGGCCAGCGAGGGGTGAGAAGAGTTCAATAGGTGAAATGCTGGTAAAAGGTTGACTTTAATATGGTCCCTACATAATTTTATAGAGCCCTACTGTACCTTCATATGCCTCCAATTTCATGCATAGAAAGTTTTTTCTATTCGATTCCATATGAATGAGACAGAAATGCAAATTGAGACATGTTAGAATAGAACTAGCCACCAATTTCTCAAGTAATTGAGAAAAGTTCAATCAGATGATACATTATGGAGCTATTATGCAAACTCCTGTGGAAGACTGCTGTTATCCATTAAAATTAATGGTCCCTGCAGATGACCTTACTCGCCCATTTAAAGCAGCATTTAATGCTATCTCCGCGGGTAGAGCAACGCCCCTAGACACTTTGAGAGCAAACATAACAGTCATCCCCAAGGAAGGTAAAGATCATTCTTTATGTAGTAACTATTGTCCCATTTCCCTTCTTTACTTAGATCTCAAATTGTTTTCCATGATCCACGTGCCTCACCCATTTCTGACTACAATTATTCATAGTGAAGAGGTAGGTTTCCTACCTTTGAGAGAGGCCAGGGAAAACACCACCCGAGCTATCAACTTTATCAACCATATAATCCATTCCCCAACCCCTGCTTTTTTGCTCTCCACGGATGCAGAGAAAGCTTTTGACCGAGTAGACAGGTTCGCCCATTCAAGACACCCTTTCCTACATTGGTCTTGTTCGAGGTATACTTAGTTTGAGCTCTAGTTTATATTCCTCTACCTCAGCAGCCGTGAGGGTCAATGGCCACCTTTCACGCTCATTCCCTATTACCAATGGAACTCACCAGGGCTGCCCGCTATCCCACTTGATCTTTATTCTATGTCTAGAACCCTTCCTTTGCCACAGCTGACAAAATCCGGACATAAATGGTGTCACTTGGTAATATGTCACATAAAGTTGCAGCTCACGCAGATGACCTTCTGTTTTTCATTTTTCGTCCCCAACTCGGTACCTAACCTAGTAGCTGAATTCAAATCTTACACGACCTTGTCTAATTTTCAAAGTCAGAAGAGCTTAATATCTACCTGCTGCCCCCAATGGGGTCAGCTTTGGCAGATTCCTTCCCCTTCCGTTGGGCTTCCTCCTCTCTTAAATATCTCAGGATTTTCCTAACATGCAACCACTCTCAACTATATGAATGCAATAATCCCACTCTTCTACGTACTATCAAGGGTGACCTCGACAGATGGTACAAAGATACTTTTACCTGGTTTGGTAGCTGCTCCATTTTCAAGATGAACATCTTACCCTGCCTTTTATATATTTTTTCAAGCGCTCCCCACATGCCTGCCACATTTATTTTTGCGCTTCCTTTCCTCCTTACTATTGCACGTTCGACTCCATTCCGACCGAAACACGCATACCAGATTCACCTCTACTATCAAGCAGCACACTTAGTCCGTACTATAGACTGGCGTAGACCTGATTCCCTTAAACTCTGGGTTCCTTTAGAACAAACAATAGCCCCATTCCCCCTCCATACAGCCCCATGGCTATTGGACCAGATCACACCACATATGCGGTCTCATCCCCTCATTGTACCCAAACTTCATGTAGCATCCCTTTTGTACCCTCACCCGAGTATTTCCCCTACCCCCGGAACCCTATCTTGGATAATTCAACTTTTCCACCGGATTGCAAATTGATTCTCTTCCGCCAGCTGCTTAACGCTCGCAAGACCATCACTTTTTAGTGGACAATAACTGGAAGACGATATCACAACTCACTGACACAGCAGATCCGTGCTTCCTTCCTCTCTGGCAGGCATACCAACTTCGTAACTTTCTGTTGTCACTTCCCTCTCCATCTACATTTTCCCATTCTCTTACAGGTTTTCGAGAACCTCTTACTAATTTCTCAAACAGAACACACACATCCATCCTATTTGACTAAATGGGAGACAGAACTTAATATCAGTTTCTCTGCAGACCACCGCACCCGCTTGTACATTATGACATATAAGTCCTCATTATCTAGCAGAATACAGGAAACCGACTTTAAGATTTTGACGGCATAGTACAGAGTTCCCTCCAAACTCCACAGCATTTTTCCCTCGGTTTTACCTATGTGTTGGAGGTGTGGTACTCAGGTGAGTGATCTTTTACACACTTTTTGTGCCTGTCCAAAACGGACTGCCTTTTGGGACACTGTCTGGCAAGTCACTTCGAAACTCACTGATTATGTTCTCCCCAAATCGCCTGGCCTCTTCCTGCTTCATCTGTGTGACATCTCCATATCCACCTACAGAAAATCCATTGTACGTCACCTGGTCAATGCAGCTCGCTCTTGTATACCGGCAGTATGGAAACAAGTTGACTTGTCCACGACACAACTTTGGTTTCAGAAAATTCAAGAGGTGAAATGTATGGAGGAACTTACTACCTCCTTGTGAGACACTCACGACAAATTTCTGCGTTCATGGAATTACTGGTTGAGTTTTGAAAATTCTCTGGAATACGTCTCCCTGACTGCTTAATATTGCGACTTTATTTCTCAGGGCTGTTAGCAGGTTGAACCATTTTTTTTCTTGCTTCCCTCTTCTCCTTTCTTCCCTGTCCTTCAGTAGAACCTGTGTTATATACCTTGTACTGGTCTGTTTAACCATCATTGTTTTGACAGCCATCGTATTGTTTTAGCTCTCTAACTGAATGTTACTGCATAATGAATACAGCTGTATTTATTTTATAAATCTTGAATAAAAATAAAAACTGAATTTAAAGAAAAAAAATGAATGGTCAATGATTTCAATGGACCGCCCTGCATCATTTCAGTTTCCCTTCAGCACCGCTGACTAGTTACACTTTTTCACCAACAATATTATTTGAAGTGTTTTTATAAAGTCAAACAGGTTAAAAGTTGGGACTACCTTGTCAATCATGTGAAATTGTACTTGAACTAAATGATAGATCTTATAAAAGTCCAAGGGCGGCTATTTCCTGGGTTGTTATAATCTTATATTGTTTGGTTTTACCTTATGAGCATTGCCTGGATCTATCTGCATCTTTGACAACTGTTCCAAACCCCTTTGATTAAATGGTTTGGCAAATGCAGCTTATTTTACTGTCAAGCTCAGTGTTTCTCTGGATACAAATCCTCAGCGTTAACAGTACTTATGTACTAAAATAAGCTGTATTTGCCAAACCATTTAATCAAAGGGGTTTGGAACAGTTGTCAAAGATGCAGATAGATCCAGGCAATGCTCATAAGGTAAAACCAAACAATATAAGATTATAACAACCCAGGAAATAGCCGCCCTTGGACTTTTATAAGATCTATCATTTAGTTCAAGTACAATTTCACATGATTGACAAGGTAGTCCCAACTTTTAACCTGTTTGACTTTATAAAAACACTTCAAATAATATTCATCTTTAGGAATGAATGTGTACTGTAGTCTGTGAGTCTGTGAAATTTCACCCACCCAGCCATTGCTATGGCAACAGATCCGTCAAAAACGGACGGCAAACGGAAGTCTTGCGTGTGCCATCCATTTTTTTGACTGACCAATTGACTTCTATGGGCCACACGGTCACTGAATCACTGACCAAAGTAGGACATGCTCTACTTTTGACGGAACGGAACAACTTATCCGTTTAAATAACTGAAGTGTGCATGGGGCCATTAAAATGAATGGGTTCAAGGTGCTATCAGTGACAAAAACGGATAGCACCCTGAAGGAAAAGACTGAAGTGGGCATGAAGCCAAAGAGGATAGTAATCGACTATCAAAATTAGTTCATACATTGTACGCATCATCACATCGTGTAAAGCCCCATTTAGACAATACAGCCTCATTGCATATACATATATTTTAAAGTAGGAAAAATTACCTGGTACATCATGACTGGTTCAACCTCGTAACCAAGCATATCGGCAAATTCTTTAGCAATTACACTTTTACCACACCCCTAAAAGACAAAAAAATAATTTCCATATTAAGATGATCAAAAAAAACAAAAAGGGTTTTAGTAGACAAATATACTTTCACACGCAACATAATAATCTTGATGAGTTGTAAAAAAACAAAACAAAAGTGACCAAAGCCATGGTAAATATGTTTCTGATTTTTATTAGATTTAACAGGAACACTGGTGTGAAAAAGTTTAGAACAGTGCGGATTATTTATGCATATCTGCCCAAATAGACCTCTAAATTCCTCTGGAACCTTGAAAAGGATATAATTATATATACATATATGTATATATATATATATATATACACATATACAAAAGAGAAAACAGCAGCACTCACAGAATAAATATGAATCGGGTGCCAGCAAAAAACGTCCCGATCCTCGGACGTGATGTCAGATATAGAAAAAGGAGAAACTTTGCGGCACTCCAAGTTGAAAAAATGGTGGTTTATTCAATCCAAATATAACAGCAACGTTTCAATCCTAGGATCTTTCTCAAGCCTAGTGACACATCTAATACTCAAAATATATATAGGGTAGAACCCATTTAACTTAATTGATCTCATTATCATGAGTTACAGTGATCGGTGTCTGAAAACATGTATAATAAATAATTTAAGGTATCAAAAATAAACAGTAAAATGATACATAAAGTGTACTAGTGCATATACAATAACGTGCATCAAAATAAATAATATAATCCTAGTTAAAAACAACTGATTAGGCCATAATCATTTATGCAAACAGAAGTGTTGAAATATATCGTCATATGCCCACTCACCAATCAAAACTTCAGGAGTATCATTGGTATATAGAACCTTAGAAATACAGCGTGTTGTTCAGCTGTATCACTCGTGGCAATCAGGATGTAGTGCCCAGAGGCGGAAGTAAGTAGTTGCTAAGCAGCAGGACGCATACGGAGCGCAATGATGATGTATTGCGTTCCAGTGCGTTCCACTGCTATGGTCATGTGAACGGCAGTATCCTAGGTTGCCAAGCAACCTATGCACAAATCCTAGATCACAGAGACCAGTGACATTATCGTATTAATAACAAAGCTAGATACAGCCCAAAGAGGTCCGAGATAAATCAAAATCATATAAGTAATATGCAACTAAGTGCTCCTACTAGTGGTAATGGAGATATCATATGGTGGTAAAGAGTAGTATTTAGAACATTTTTCATCTTCATGGTGGCAGTTTAAAGATCCACACGTGGGTACAAGGACCCCTGTCCACAACTACGTGTTCAGAGCGACCTTATTCCCAAGGATTTCAGAACCCACTGGCAACGTTTTCACGTGCACAGGATATCCCGATAACCACTCACGTGTAACGGACCAATAATACCATATTAACGACATTAAAACTTCATAATATAAATAATGTAGTAATATCTCAACATCACCTGAAACTAGAAAGGAGACTAGAAATAATTCATTAGGGATAATATTTATATATAAGTACTTTATTCATATATCTCAGGACCAAAAAAGACGTAATATAGCGATTAAAAAGATTTTTTTGTTACATATTATTATTATTATTATTGAAAGCAGATATCCAAGATCCTGAAGTTCCGTTGGGAGTGGTGTTCTGATCTGAAGAAATACAAAAAAGATTGAGAATCATAATATTCATCATGTATTTCTTTACACAAAAAGAATAACTAAAAAATTAACATACATGTGTCATTAGTATTAGCAAAGAAGAGAATGTCAGAGAATCCAAAAGTACAGAGCGGAGAATATGTATGTATCACGTTACAATTCTATCTATACCAAATTCTATATTGAGACCAGATGGTCTCAGTGTGTTCAATAAGAATATCCATCTCAATTCTTTTTTATGTAAAACCCTATGTCGATCACCACCATATTGTAATGGCGGGATATGATCCAAGATCATGAATGTTAAATCCCTTTCATTGTGGCCATGTTCTGAAAAATGTTTAGCGACTGGCAAATCCAGTTTATTTTTACGAATTGAAAAGCGATGATTGTTTAAACGGGTTTTAAAGGCACAGGTAGTCTCCCCTACATATAAAAGGCCACAGGGGCACCATAGGGCATAGATGACCCAATCCGAGTCACACGTGAGATTGTATCTAATCTTAAATTGTTGTCCAGTTAATGGATGGGTGAAAGTGTTACTCCTACACATCAGGGAGCAATTGACACACCTATGGCAAGGGACATTCCCAGGTTTCAGCGGTGTAAGCATGGATTGTGATCCTTTTCTTCCACCTGACACCCTAGTTTTTACCAATCTGTCACGTAGATTTTGTGAGCGTCTATAGGACATTAAAGGGTTGTTGTTTAATACTTCAATGTGACCAAAACTATTCCTAATAATTTGCCAATGTTTATTCATAATCCTTGAAAGATCTCCACTTACATCATTATATGTCGAGATAAAAGGAATAAGTTTCTGTTTTTTATGTGACAAAGATTTAGTTGATTGAAGCAAACTATCTCTTACAGTATTTTGAATCTTGTTCTTATGTGTCAACAATAGTGATTTGGGGTAACCCCTTTGTAAAAAATTCCTAGTCATGATATCTAAGGATATGTCCAAATCTTCTTGTTTGTCAGTATTTCGCTTAGCTCTGATCATTTGGCTATATGGTAAAGATTTGACCATATTTTTTGGATGACAACTATCAAACCTCAATAGAGTGTTACGATCAGTCTCCTTAGTGTACATTTTAGATATTAGTGTATTATTATCTATCAATACTGTGACATCCAAAAATTGGATATTAAACATTGAATACGTCATGGTAAATTGGATATCAGCATCCAATGAATTAAGAAATTGGTGAAACTCAGTCAATGCAGTACTGGAACCAGTCCAAATGAGGAAAATGTCATCAATGTATCGCCACCACCTCAGCACGTGTGAGAAGTGGTGGGATACATATATCGACATCTCCTCAATGGTGTCCATGAAAATATTGGCGTAGGTTGGAGCCATGTTGGACCCCATGGCTGTTCCTTTTAATTGAATATAATAACTATTATTGAATAAAAAATAATTGGAAGTCAAGATAAGTTCCACCAGAGACATAATGAATTCGCATGAAGTAGTGTCATAATTTGAAGTAGTTAATTTACGTCTTATAGCATCAAGCCCATTGTTATGGCTGATTGATGTATAGAGAGAGGTAACATCGAAGGAGACCAAAATGGCTCCCTCTGGTAGGGTAATTGTTTTAATTTTTTGCAAAAAGTCAGTGGTGTCAGTGGTGTCTCTGATATAGGATTTAGCAAAAAATATGGTCAAATCTTTACCATATAGCCAAATGATCAGAGCTAAGCGAAATACTGACAAACAAGAAGATTTGGACATATCCTTAGATATCATGACTAGGAATTTTTTACAAAGGGGTTACCCCAAATCACTATTGTTGACACATAAGAACAAGATTCAAAATACTGTAAGAGATAGTTTGCTTCAATCAACTAAATCTTTGTCACATAAAAAACAGAAACGTATTCCTTTTATCTCGACATATAATGATGTAAGTGGAGATCTTTCAAGGATTATGAATAAACATTGGCCAATTATTAGGAATAGTTTTGGTCACATTGAAGTATTAAACAACAACCCTTTAATGTCCTATAGACGCTCACAAAATCTACGTGACAGATTGGTAAAAACTAGGGTGTCAGGTGGAAGAAAAGGATCACAATCCATGCTTACACCGCTGAAACCTGGGAATGTCCCTTGCCATAGGTGTGTCAATTGCTCCCTGATGTGTAGGGGTAACACTTTCACCCATCCATTAACTGGGCAACAATTTAAGATTAGATACAATCTCACGTGTGACTCGGATTTGGTCATCTATGCCCTATGGTGCCCCTGTGGCCTTTTATATGTAGGGGAGACTACCTGTGCCTTTAAAACCCGTTTAAACAATCATCGCTTTTCAATTCGTAAAAATAAACTGGATTTGCCAGTCGCTAAACATTTTTCAGAACATGGCCACAATGAAAGGGATTTAACATTCATGATCTTGGATCATATCCCGCCATTACAATATGGTGGTGATCGACATAGGGTTTTACATAAAAAAGAATTGAGATGGATATTCTTATTGAACACACTGAGACCATCTGGTCTCAATATAGAATTTGGTATAGATAGAATTGTAACGTGATACATACATATTCTCCGCTCTGTACTTTTGGATTCTCTGACATTCTCTTCTCTGATAATACTAATGACACATGTATGTTCATTTTTTAATTATTCTTTTTGTGTAAAGAAATGTTTGATGAATATTATGATTCTCACTCTTTTTTGTATTTCTTCAGATCAGAACACCACTCCCAACGGAACTTCAGGATCTTCGATATCTGCTTTCAATAATAATAATAATATGTAACAAAAAAATCTTTTTAATCGCTATATTACGTCTTCTTTGGTCCTGAGATATATGAATAAAGTACTTATATATAAATATTATCCCTAATGAATTATTTCTAGTCTCCTTTCTAGTTTCAGGTGATGTTGAGATATTACTACATTATTTATATTATGAAGTTTTAATGTCGTTAATATGGTATTATTGGTCCGTTACACGTGAGTGGTTATCGGGATATCCTGTGCACGTGAAAACGTTGCCAGTGGGTTCTGAAATCCTTGGGAATTAGGTCGCTCTGAACACGTAGTTGTGGACAGGGGTCCTTGTACCCACGTGTGGATCTTTAAACTGCCACCATGAAGATGAAAAATGTTCTAAATACTACTCTTTACCACCATATGATATCTCCATTACCACTAGTAGGAGCACTTAGTTGCATATTACTTATATGATTTTGATTTATCTCGGACCTCTTTGGGCTGTATCTAGCTTTGTTATTAATACGATAATGTCACTGGTCTCTGTGATCTAGGATTTGTGCATAGGTTGCTTGGCAACCTAGGATACTGCCGTTCACATGACCATAGCAGTGGAACGCACTGGAACGCAATACATCATCATTGCGCTCCGTATGCGTCCTGCTGCTTAGCAACTACTTACTTCCGCCTCTGGGCACTACATCCTGATTGCCACGAGTGATACAGCTGAACAACACGCTGTATTTCTAAGGTTCTATATACCAATGATACTCCTGAAGTTTTGATTGGTGAGTGGGCATATGACGATATATTTCAACACTTCTGTTTGCATAAATGATTATGGCCTAATCAGTTGTTTTTAACTAGGATTATATTATTTATTTTGATGCACGTTACTGTATATGCACTAGTACACTTTATATATCATTTTACTGTTTATTTTTGATACCTTAAATTATTTATTATACATGTTTTCAGACACTTATCACTGTAACTCATGATAATGAGATCAATTAAGTTAAATGGGTTCTACCCTATATATATTTTGAGTATTAGATGTGTCACTAGGCTTGAGAAAGATCCTAATGTAGGATTGAAACGTTGCTGTTATATTTGGATTGAATAAACCACCATTTTTTCAACTTGGAGTGCCGCAAAGTTTCTCTTTTTTCTATATACACATATATACCTACATATATGTGTAATATATATATATATATATATATATATATACACACACACACACACACACACACACACACACACACACTACCGTTCAAAAGTTTAGAGTCACTTAGAAATTTCCTTATTTTTGAAAGAAAAGCACAGTTTTTTTCAATGAAGATAACATTAAATTAATCAGAAATACACTCTATACATTGTTGATGTGCTAAATGACTATTCTAGCTGCAAACGTCTGGTTTTTAATGCAATATCTACATAGGTGTATAGAGGCCCATTTCCAGCAACCATCACTCCAGTATTCTAATGGTACATTGTGTTTGCTAACTGTGTTAGAAGGCTAATGGATGATTAGAAAACACTTGAAAACCCTTGTGCAATTATGTTAGCACCGCTGTAAACAGTTTTGCTGTTTAGAGGAGCTATAAAACTGACCTTTCTTTGAGCCAGTTGAGAATCTGGAGAATTACATTTGTGGGTTCGATTAAACTCTCAAAATGGCTAGAAAAAGAGAGCTTTCATGTGAAACTCGACAATCTATTCTTGTTCTTAGAAATTAAGGCTATTCCATGCGAGAAATTGCCAAGAAACTGAAGATTTCCTACAACGATGTGTACTACTCCTTTCAGAGGACAGCACAAACAGGCTCTAACCAGAGTAGAAAGAGAAGTGGGAGGCCCCCGCTGCACAACTGAGCAACAAGACAAGTACATTAGAGTCTCTAGTTTGAGAAATAGACGCCTCACAGGTCCTCAACTGGCAGCTTCATTAAATAGTACCCGCAAAACACCAGTGTCAACGTCTACAGGGGAAGATGCGACTCCGGGATGCTGGCCTTCAGGGCAGAGTGGCAAAGAAAAAGCCATATCTGAGACTGGCTAATAAAAGGAAAAGATTAATATGGGCAAAAGCACACAGACATTGGACAGAGGAAGATTGGAAAAAAGTGTTATGGACAGACGAATCGAAGTTTGAGGTGTTTGGATAACACAGAAGAACATTTGTGAGACGCAGAACAACTGAAAAGATGCTGGAAGAGTGCCTGACGCCATCTGTCAAGCATGGTGGAGGTAATGTGATGGTCTGGGGTTGCTTTGGTGCTGGTAAAGTGGGAGATTTGTACAAGGTAAAAGGGATTTTGAATAAGGAAGGCTACCACTCCATTTTGCAACGCCATGCCATACCCTGTGGACAGCGCTTGATTGGAGCCAATTTCATCCTACAACAGGGCAATGACCCAAAGCACACCTCCAAATTATGCAAGAACTATTTAGGGAAGAAGCAGGCAGCTGGTATTCTATCTGTAATGGAGTGGCCAGCGCAGTCACCAGATCTCAACCCCATAGAGCTGTTCTGGGAGCAGCTTGACCGTATGGTACGCAATAAGTGCCCATCAAGCCAATCCAACTTGTGGGAGGGGCTTCTGGAAGCATGGGGTGAAATTTCTCCCGATTACCTCAGCAAATTAACAGCTAGAATGCCAAAGGTCTGCAATGCTGTAATTGCTGCAAATGGAGCATTCTTTGACGAAAGCAAAGTTTGAAGGAGAAAATTATTATTTCAAATAAAAATCATTATTTCTAACCTTGTCAATGTCTTGACTATATTTTCTAGTCATTTTGCAACTCATTTGATAAATAGAAGAGTGAGTTTTCATGGAAAACACAAAATTGTCTGGGTGACCCCAAACTTTTGAACGGTAGTGTATATACATATGTGTATATATATATATATATATATATATACACATATATATATATACATATATATATATATATATATATATATATATATAATGCTGGAGAAAGGCCCCATGGAGTAGAGCTGAAACGTTGCGTGTGGTGATTAAAGTGATTCTATCTTTCACTAAATTTGGAGCGCTGCCTTGTATTTTGGAAGAGACTGCTACGAATTTTGGGACATTGGCCACGTGTTCGGACAAGGATATTGCACCGTACGTTTGTTTAATACAGTGCTCCTTTTTTACTAATTGGATATATATATATACCCGGGAAGGTTTTCGTAAAGTCCCGACCTTGCCAGGGTTCTTTTTTTATCAGCCATGATCACAGGATCACAATCCAGCACTATAAAAGCAAAAACAGACATTTGCTTTTATAGTATAGATGTTTTATCTGGCAGTATCAGGTAATGCACTTTACTAGATAATCCTAGACAGGAAGGTAAAGTGTCGTGGTTGCCCATAGCAACCAATCAGATTAATACTTTCATTTTCAAAGGAGCCCTGGAAAGATGAGAGCTGGAATCTGATTGGTTGCTATTGGCAACTGCCCAATTTTTCTTTTACACCAGTTTAGATAAATCATCCCCAGTTGCATCTTCTGCTTTTTGGCCAAACATCACCTCCCCCACCACGACGCAATAGTATGTATGTCGTCGTGCGGGAACAGGTTAGAAATTTAACAGTGGGGAATTGCCAGAGTACATAGGGCTACTAGCGATTTCCCAATAAACAAAAAAAACTTGGGCATGGATTGGGCTCCTGGGCATCTCAGAGCTCAGCATTCATAAACTTCTCTGGTAAAATGAAAGCTGTGCTGTTATTGAAGATTTTTTTCAATTAGACAGTTTTTATAAATCTGCCCAGTGTCTGCTCTATGTTGCCTGCGCCAGCAGCTGTGCCTTAGGTTTGTCAGAAATAGGAAAGAAACCAGATACGAAACCCAGGAAAAGAAAAGTCATTGAAGTATTGCATAAAGAGGGCTAAAGTAACACAAATATTGCCAAGAAGTTGAAGTGTTCTCATCCGGATGTGTCACGGCTGGTAAAAAGCCTGAATGAAGAGGGAAATACTGACCGAAATGCGAGGAAGGGAAGACCAAGGTTGTCATCACCTAGAGAAGACAATATTTTGCGCAGGATCTGTAAAAGGAACTATTTTAGACGTTTCAGAGAATTGGCACAGGAAAGGCAGACTGCGTTGCATGGGATTAAAAGCTCGAAAACCGAAGAACAAGGCAATGAAGAAGCAGCTTCTCCAGTGGGCTTGCAAACATGTATTGAGGACAGTGAAAGAATGGAGACTGTTATGAAAGTCATGGCAGTGATGGACCACAGCTTGCCCAATGAAAGGATGTGACTGGGGAGTTTACTGCGAATAGTAAAACATGCCCCTGTAGTCATGCGGTGGGTGGCTTTCTCATATAATGGAGCAGGTTGCATTCGTTTAACGCTTTCCCGACATTTGACGTATGGGTACGCCATGGAAAGCCATGACGTCCCGCAATTTGCCATACCCATACGCCAAATGAAGAAGGGGTTACAGTGTAAAAAATTAAAGTTTATAACAGCAGGCCATCTTTACACGAGGGCCAGGGGGGTGGCTCACCCGCCCCGGCTATCTGTTTGCGGCTTTCGCCAATCACTGTGCCAAAGTGATATGGTGGTGATTGGTGCTGCCTAGGGCAACACCAATCCCTGCCATGTAGTGATGACAAGGTGGCGGTGATGCCACCTACCCCAGATCGCTACGGTTAGGAACGGTGAGCAGAGCTGGTGTTACGGTCTGTGAGCCATACTTACCGATTCTAAGGCCTTCTATGCTGCGATCCGGCTGTGACGTCTTCATCCGACTGCTTCCTGCTTCTTTTTTTTTAGCAGCTGCACTTGTTTTGTCCCTAAACTTCTTATCCCTGTACCCTTACCCCCCTCCCCGTTTATGTGCGGATCAGTGACCGACAATTTTTTGCACAGGACTTTTTTTTTTGCACCTCCCTGTGTGCGCCCTGCGGCCACTGAGTGCTGATCAGCATCCGTGGTCATTTTTGTTTGCCGCAAGTTGTTTTTTTTTCATCTTTTTCTACCCGCACCAATTCACTGTGTGCTTCCTATGGCCGCTGAGCGCTGATCAGTGACCATCATCACTGATCGGCATCTGTGCTCAATTATTGGCGCATATTTTTTATTTTTTGGCCTTTTTTTTTTTTTACTGCACCTTTTTTTGCGTGCACCCTGCGGCCACTGAGTGCCGAGTCTAATAATCAGCCTCAGTGGTAATTTGTTTACGCAGGTTTTTTTTTGGCCTTTTCTTGTTTTTATAAAAATGTAAAAAAAAAGAGTAGCGTTAGGGCGTTACAGTAGCGCACATTTACAGACGTCCGTTTTGAAAAAAAATATATAGCAGAAGTTATAACTATATATTTTTTATACAATTTGAGTAAATTTATAGCGCTATAGTTAGCGTCCGTTTAGTGACGGCCATTGTTTTTTTTTTAAAAAAGGTCATTCACTAAATTTATGATAGCGTAGCGACAGTTTTAGTATAAATTTACAGCTTATAGTCAGCGTCCGTTTAGTGACAGACATTTAGGGTTTTTTTTAACTGAAGTTCGGTCACTACATTTTTGACACAGTTGTAGCTCAATTTTTTTTACAGTTCTAGATTGAACGTTCAATAAATTTCTTTCTCCTAAATTTTTCTTATTCTTTTCTTCTCTTCTTTTTTTTTTTCCTATAAATTTCATATACACGTGTGAAAGCACAACATACACAACCACCCCTATAAAAATAAATTGAGTATTACACGTGTTGAAGAACTATACACCCCCCTAATAAAAAAGGCCCAATCATCTCAAAGGGTCTACTCAGCCGAAGAGGAATAAGCCATCCTGGCCTCTGACACTGAATCAGCCAACGAGGGAGAAGAGTAAATTGCCCCATTCCTCTTAACCTCCTCATCATCGTCCTCATCCAGTGATGAGGAAGCCCCCCGCTAAGACGCCCCAGGACATCAGCTGAGGCAACCCCCCAAATGAGTGATACCATGTGGAACCCACCCCCAGATAATTATGAGCCTCACACTCCAGATTTCATAGGCAGCTCAGGAATTCGATCTGAGACTGTAGGCCTTTTTCTCTGAGGATATTGTTAATTTAATCGTAGCCCAGACAAATTTATACGCCCAACAATTTTTAGCCCTAAACCCCACGTCATCATTTGCTAGGTGGACCCCCATAGAGGCAGCGGAGATGATGAAATTTTGGGGCCTTGTCCTACATACGGGCTTAGTAAAAAAGCCAGAGATTAGGCAATACTGGAGTGAGAAAGTTTTATACAGCACCCCAATTTCCTCAATGGGTGTAGTTACTAAAATGGGGTCAATTGTGGGGGGTTTCTACTGTTTTGGCACCGCAAGAGTCCTTCAAACCTGACATGGTGCATTAAATATATTCTAATAAAAACAAGGCCCCAAAATCCTCTTGGTGCTCCTTTGCTTCTGGGGCCGGTACTTCAGTCTATAAGCACGCTAGGGACAGATGTGGGATATTTCTAAAAACTGCAGAATCTGGGCAATAAATATTGAGTTGCATTTTTCTGGTAAAACTTTGTCTTACAAAAAAATTGATTAGAAATTAATTTCAGCAAAAAAAAAACGAAATTTGTAAATTTCACCACTACTTTGCTTTAATTCCCGTGAAACGTCTTAAGGGTGAAGAAACTTTCTAAATGCTGTTTTGAATACTTTGAGGGGTGCAGTTTTTAAAATGGGGTGACTTATTGGGGGTTTTCTAATATAAAAGGCCCTCAAAGCCACTTCAGAACTGAATTGGCCCCTGCAAAAATAGTATTTTGACATTTTCTTGAAAATCTGAGAAATTGCTGCTAAAGTTCTAAGCCTTGTAACGCCCTATAAAAATAAAAGGATGTCAAAAAACGACATATGGGGGATGTTAATTAGCAACAATTTTGTGTGGTATAACTGCCTGTCTTACAAGCAGATACATTTAAATTGAGAAAAATGCTAATTTTTGCAATTTTTCGCAAAATTTGGGTGTTTTTCACAATTAAATACTGAACATATCGAGCAAATTTTGCCAGTAACAAGTCCAATGTGTCATGAGAAAATCTCAGAATCGCTTGGATAGGTGAAAGCATTCCGAAGTTATTACCACATAAAGTGAAACATGTCAGATTTGAAAACTGAGGCTCTGTCAGGAAGGTCAAAAGTGGCCAAAGCGGGAAGGGGTTAATCTCGGGAATGATGAATGTCACATTCACGTGGGGTACCATGAAATCCATCAAGTGATTAAAAATCTTGATGATTCCATGCCAAACCGGATGAAGGAAGTGATAAAGCAAAAGGCAGATTGAACTAAATATTAGGTGCGCAATGATCTGTTGTTTTTTTGTGTGAGCCGACATCTGCAGAATTTATACTTAGCTCTGACAATTTTAGTCAATGTACCATTAAATTCCAAAATGGAAGCCAAATACTCTTTGTCGGTAACTCATTTTGTTGAGGTAACAATGAGAGTGCAATTTCCCACATATTCCTTACACACATTAGTGGATTTATTGCATATATTTGCCTCACCGTGCGAAACTTTTTCACGCCAGTGTCTCTCTCTCTTTAAAAAGGCTTAGGGTACCAGAAGGATTGAATATAACATGACTGCTTTTGTTTTTGCTTCTACACGGCTGCACCAGCCATCGGTTTGGGCGGGAAGAAGGCATCTTTGCCATCACCTCTTTTGATTTGGATGAAGGGCAGGTGAATGACATTTGAAATAAAACAGAATTTACCTTTCCTCCAATCAGGCACATGTCTTTAACCATATGGGACTGCAACATCTCAGCCAGTAGCTGATCATGTGTATTGGTTCTAATAAACTGGGAGGATCTGGAATGCAACTGCATAGGCCGTGTACCTGCTGCCACCTGTGAAGAAAAATGCACGTATATTCAAAAAATATGTTACCAATCATTTTCACCTGGGCTAGATCACAAGTAAGTCTATCTAGAAATATGCCTAGTGTAAAAATGCCCAGTTTAAAAGAGCTATGTGATAACATTATGAAGGTGCATAATTTGTTTTTAAAAATGCATCCGAAGTAACCTAAATACTGTATTTCTAATTATTTGGGTACTTATCAATGTCTGGTCGAGTTGGAAATGTGAATTCACACAAATGCATGAGGTACAAAAAAGAGTGTATTCATTTTGGGACAAGAATGCTTAATTAATAATCGTAGTTATTCTACCATTATAAACATATATGTATTTCAGCAAACTCGTTTCCAGCATTTGTAAGCAAAAGATTTACCTTACTCAAGTCAGAAACCGATTAGCCATAACATTAACCCCTTCCCGACATTTGCCGTACATGTACGTCATGGAAAGTACTGACTTCCCGCATCTTGCCGTACATGTACGCCAAATGTTTGGGACCGGCTCAGAAGCTGAGCCGGTGCCATCATCACCGGATCTCAGCTGTATCTTACAGCTGACATCCGGCTGTAACGGCGGGGACCGAAATTAGCTTCGATCCCCGCCATTAACCCCTTAAGTGCAGCGCTCAAACGCGATCGCTGCACTTAAGGTGTTTGCAGCTCATCGGAACCCCAGTAATGAAATTGCCGGGGTTCCGGTGGCTGCAATGGCAACCGGAGGCCTAATACTGGCCTCCCGGTCTGCCTAGCACCGAAGCCGGTCAAGATCCGCCCGGCGGCGGAGCCTGATCGGCTTCCGTAGCTGCCGGCAAGATGGCGCCGGGTCAGGAGCTGATCCGGCGTCATCAGCAGTGGAAGTCAGCTGTACTGTACAGCTGACATCCACCTGTAACGGCAGGAACCGGAGCTAGCTCCGATCCCTGCCATTAACCCCTTCGATGCAGCAATCGAAAGCGATTGCTGCATCGTAGCGGTTACTAGCAGATCGCCAGCCCTGACAGGCAATCGGGACTGGCGACTGCTGTTATGGCAACAGGAGACACAATGGTCTCCTGCTCTGCCATTACGGAAGCCGATTTAGGCCCCGCCGGGAGGCGAAGCCTAATCGGCTTGCTGTCAGTGAATGACTGACAGATCTAATACATTGAACTACATAGGTAGTGCAATGTATTAGAAAAAAAAAAATCTGACCGTTGGACCTTCAAGTCCCCTAGTGGAACTTGAGAAAAAGTGTAAAAAAAGTATAAAAAAGTGTAAAAAAAAGTGCAAAAAATAAAAGTTTGAAAACAATAAAAGTTTCAAGTAATCAAATAAAACACAATCCCCCTTTTACTCTTATCAAGTCCTTTATTATTGAAAAATAATAATAAACCATATGTATTTTGTATCGCCGCGACCGTAACGACCTGAGGTATCAAAATATTATATTATTTATTGCACGCGGTGAACAGCGTAAAAAAAACCGTAAAAAACGTTACCAGAGTTTCTGTTTTTTGGTCACTTTGCCCTACAAATATTAGAATAAAAAGTGATCAAAAAGTCGCACGTATCCAAAAATGGTACCTCTAAAAACTATAGCTCGTCCCGCAAAAAACAAGCCCTCATACACCTCCGTCGACAAAAAAATTAAAAAGTTATGGTTCTCACAACTTGGCGACTGAAAAAATACATTCTTTTTACAAAAGTAATTTTATTGTGCAAAAAGTTGTAAAACATAAAAAAGTGCTATAAATTAGGTATCGCCAGAATCGTACTGACCCCCAGAGTAAAGTTAACATGTAATTTATAACGCATGGTGAACGCTGTATAAAAAAAACGAAAAAAGCTGTGCCAGAATTGCGTTTTTTTGTTTACCTGACCTCCCAAAAAATAGGATAAAAGGTGATCAAAAAGTCACATGTACCCCAAAATGGTACCAATAATAACTACAGCTCGTCCCGCAACAAACCAGCCCTCATACCGCTACGTCTATGAAAAATAAAATTAGTTATGGCTCCAATAAGTCAGGAAATAAAAAAATATGCAGTTGTGCCCGAGGGGAACATTTCTTCTGTTTGAAGAGGCGATTTTTCAAGGACCTAAAATTAGGGAACCAGGAAAGGGAGGGCCCAAACATATCCGCTGGAAGCGACGGTCCCCGTATTATACCAGGACAACACTTTCCCAGCAAAATTCCTCAAACTACAAAGGCGCGGAGTGTGGACCAAAAGGGGGATAAGAAATGACACCATTTATCAGTGCGACACCGGCCTGTGCGGAAAGGATTGCTTCACAGCGTAACACACATCTATGGATCATTTTATTGGTTTTTTTTACCCCGTTATTATACCACCTGACTATGCCCCTTATATACTCCGCCCGGCTTACATATGCCCTACATTATAAACGGAAACACCAGTAAGACTCCAAACAAAACTACTATAAAGCAAAATCCACGCTCCAAAAGCCAAATGGCATTTCCTCCCATCTGAACCCTACAGCGTGCCCAAACAGCAGTTTCCTTCCACATATATGGCATCGTCATACCCGGGAGAACCCTTTTAGCAATTTTTGGGGTGTGTGTCTCCAGTGGCATAAGCTGGGCACGACATATTTGCCACTGAATGGCATATCTAGGGAAAAATATAAATTTTTAATTTGCACCATCCACAGCGCATTTATTAATGGAAAAGACCTGTGGGGTGAAAATGCTCTCTACACCCCTTAATAAATGCCTTGAGGGGTGCAGTTTCCATAGTGGGGTCACTTCCCAGGGGTTTATTTTTATTATTTCACATCTGAGCCTCTGCAGTTGTGAACCAATACTTTGTAAATCGCCAAATTAGGCCTCAATTTTACATGGTACCCTTTCACTCCTGAGCCTGGTCGACTGTCCAGGCAAGAGATTAGGGCCACATGTAGGGTGTTTCTAAAACCAGGAAACCCAGCATAATAATTAGAGAGCTGTCTTGTTATGGTGGCACAAGCTGGGCACCACATATTGTCCACATATCTGTGGAAAAAATCCCATTTTCACTCTGCAACATCGAGTTCACACTAATTTCTACAAAACACCTGCAGGGTTAACATGCTCACTACACCCGTAGGTAAATGCATTGAGGGGTGGTTTCCAAAATGGGGTCACTTCTGGGGGGTTTCCACTGTTTTGGGCCCACAGGCGCCCAGAAACCAATCCAGAAACATCTGCACTCCAAATGGCGGTCCTTCCCTTCTGAGCCCTGCCGTGTGCCCAAACAGCAGTTTATGACCACATATGGGGTATTGCCGTACTCGGTAGAAATTGCTTTACAAATGTTGGGTTCTTTTTTTCCTTTATTTGTTGCGAAAATGAAAAAAATTGCGCTAAAGCTACGTCTTATTGAAGAAAAAGGATTGTTTTTATTTTCACTGCCCAATTCTAATAAATTCTATGAAACATCTGTGGGGTCAAAATGCTCACTACGCCCCTAGATGAATTCCTCAAAAGGTGTAGTTTCCTAAATGGTGTCACTTTTTGGGCGTTTTCATTGTTTTTTCCCCTCAGGGGCTTTGCAAATGTGACATGGCCGCCGCAAACCATTCCTGCTCAATGTGATCTCCAAAAGCCAAATAGCGCTCTTTCCCTTCTAAGCCAAGCCGTGTCTCCAAACAGCCGTTTATTACCACATGTGGGGCATTGTTTTACTCGGGAGAAATTGCTTTACAAATTTTGTGGTGCTTTTTCTCCTTCAGTCCTTGTGGAAATGAGTAAAAATAAGCTAAACCTACATTTTCTTTGAAAAAATGTAGATTGTCATTTTCAGGGCCTATTTCCAATAATTTATGCAAAAAACCTGTGGGGTCAAAGAGCTCACTATACCCCTAGATAATTTCCTCAATGGGTGTAGTCTCCAAAATGGGGTCACTTGTGGGGGGTTTCCACTGTTTTGTCTCCTCAGGGACTTCGTAAATGTGACATGGCCTCCGCAAACCATTCCTGCTAAACTTGAGCTCCAAAAGCCAAATAGCGCTCTTTCCCTTCTCAGCCCTGCCGTGTCTCCAAACAACCGTTTATTACCACATGTGGGCTATTGTTTTATTCGGGAGAAATTGCTTTACAAATTTTACGGTGCTTTTTCTCCTTTAGTCTTTGTGAAAATGAGAAAAAAAATCGCTAAACCTACATTTTCTTTGAAGAAATGTTGATTTTAATTTTCACGGCCTACTTCTAATAATTTCTGTAAAAAAGCTGTGCGGTCAAAATGCTCACTGTACCCCTAGATAATTTCCTTGAGGTGTGTAGTTTCCCAGATGGGGTCACTTTTGGGGGATTTTGACTGTTTTGGCACCGCAAGAGCCCTTCAAACCTGACATGGTGCCTAAAATTTATTCTAACAAAAATAAGGCCCGAAAATCCACCAGGTGCTCCTTTGCTTCTGAGACCGGTGCTTCATTCCAGTAGCACGCTACGGCCACATGTGGGATATTTCCTAAAACTGCAGAAACTGGGCAACAAATATTGAGTTGCATTTCTCTGGTAAAACCTTCTGTGTTATAAAAAAAATTGTACTAAAAATTTATTTCTGCAATAAAATATGAAATTTGTAAAATTCACCTCTACATTGCTTTAATTCCTGTGACATGTGTAAAGGGTTAAGACATTTTCTAAATGCTGTTTTGAATACTTTGAGGGGTGAAGTTTTTAAAATGGGGTGACTTTTTGGGGGTTTCTAATATATAAGGCCCTCAAAGCCACTTCACAACTGAACTGGCCCCTGTAAAAATGGCCTTTTGAAATTTTCTTGAAAATGTGAGAAATTGCTGCTAAAGTTCTAAGCCTTGTGAGGTCATAGAAAAATAAAAGGATGTTCAAAAAACGATGCCAATCTAAAGTAGACATATGGGTGATGTTAATTAGCAACAATTTTGGGTGGTATAACTGCCTGTCTTACAAGCAGATACATTTAAATTGAGAAAAATGCAAATTTTTGCAATTTTTCGCTAAATTTTGGTGTTTTTCACAATTAAATACTGAACATATCGAGCAAATTTTGCCAGTAACATAAAGTCCAATGTGTCACGAGAAAACAATCTCAGAATCGCTTGGATAGGTGAAAGCATTCCGGAGTTATTACCACATAAAGTGACACATGTCAGATTTGAAAAATGAGGCTCGGTCAGGAAGGTCAAAAGTGGCTAAAGAGGGAAGGGGTTAAAACCACCTGCATAATATTGTGTAGGTCAACCTTGTGCCCCAAAACAGCTCGAGGAATGGGCTCCACATGACCTTTGAGGGTGTCCTGATATACCTGGTGGTAAGACGTAAGTATCAGATACTTTTACTCCTGTAAGCTGCGACGTAGGACCTCCATGTATCGGACTTGTTTTTTCATCACATCCCACAGATGCTCGATCGGATTTAGATTGGGGAACTTGGACCCCAAGTAAACACCTTGAACTCCTTGTCACGTTCCTCAAACCATTCAAGAACAATTTTTGAGGTGTGGCAGAGTGCATTATTCTGATGAAAGATGCCACTGCCATTAGGGTGGTACGTGTCAAAGCAACATCCACATGAATACCAGGATGCAAGTTTTTCCAGCAGAACATTTCCCAGAGCATCACACTGCATCCGTCGACTTGCCTTCTTCCCATAGTGCATCTTGGTGCGATCTATTCTCCAGGTAATCGACACGCATTCAGCCAGCCATTCACATGATGTAAAAGAAAACGTGATTTATCAGGTGAGGCTACCTTCTTCCATTGCTCTATGGTTCCATTCTGATGCTCACATGTGCATTATAGGTACTTGCAGCTGTGGACTGGGGTTTAGCATGGGCACTCTGACTGGTCTGCAGCTACTAAGCCCCAAACGCAGCAATCTACAAGGCACTGTGTATTCTGTCAGCTCTCCATAAAAGCCAGCATTGACTTTTTCAACAATTTGTGATACAGTGGTTTTTCTGTGGGATTGGACAAGGCGGCGAGCCTTCACTCGCCGCGCGCAATAATAAGCCTTGGGTGGTTATGACACCGTTGCCAGTTCACCGATTGTCCTTCATTGGTAGGTACTAACCACTGCATACCAAAAAAAACCCACCCTGCCGTTTGGAGATGCTCTGACACAGTCGTCTAGCCATCACAATTTGGTCCTTGTCAAAGTCGCTCAGATCCTTATGCTTGCCCATTATACCTGCTTCCAACACATTAACTTAAAGAACGGACAGTTTACTGGGTGCCCAATATATCCCACTCATTGACATGTGCCATTGTAAAAAAAATAATCAATGTTATTTACTTCACCTATCACTGGTTTTAACGTTATGGCTGAAAAGTGTATATTTATGTCCATGGGCTGCAGTATTATATGTCTAATGATGGTTAGGCTTGAAAAACATGGGCAGAGGTCTCACAATACCTACAGGCAGTAAGAAATCAGCCTGTCCTACCACGTGAGAAAGCAGGGAAAGCATATAAATGTTCTATCAGAAAGAGGATAGACTGTTATCCGTGTGAAATATCTGCCTTGAAAATTCCATACAAGGAAGAGTTCAAACGAAAAAGACACATTTCAGAGTAGCTGAAAACTATAAAATAAACCACTATCGGGAAAATATGTTGGTGGAGTAGAATCTCACCACTTTCTCATGAGCAAATAGAAATTAAACAAACTATGAAAGTCTTGGAAGATTTTATTTCATTGCATTAAGAAATAATGCATCAATGAATGTTTACATTCAACTTATGGTAAGAAAATGCAAAAAAGGCTCTGATGTATGCAACATAGTTGCATTTGTCGCTCATATAATCCCATTGTAAAAATTAAAAATGTATTCCACGTGGTCAACTGTTTTTTTTTTTGCAAAACACTGAGTTTGAAAAGTGCAGTAGATTGCCAAGGCATACCACCTGAATCATGTTAATCATATTTTTTTAACTTCATATAAGGCAAATAACCTTTAACCCCTTAGTGACCAGCCCATTTTAGGCCCTAATGACGAAGCTATTTTATTCGTTTTTCTATAGCCGCATTCAAAGAGCTATAACGTTTTGATTTTTTCGTCTACATAGCTGTATGAGGACTTGTTTTTTTGCGGGATTAGTTGTGCTTTTTAATAGCACCATTTTTGGGTACTTATAATTTTTATATTAACTTTTATTAACCCTTTTGGGGGGGATTATAAAAAAAAACTGAAATTCCGCCATTGTTCTATGCGTTTTTAAATTGACGCCGTTCACTGTGCGACGTAAATAACATGTTACCTTTATTCTATGGGTCGGTAAGATTACGGCGATACCACATATGTGGAGGTTTTTTTGTGTTTTACGACTTTTGCACAATAAAAACACTTTTGAACTAAAATTATTTGTTTTTGCCTCGTCGCTTTCCAAGAGCCGTAATTTTTTTATTTTTCCATCAATGTAGTGATTTTTTGCGCTTGTTTTCTGCGGGACGAGACGTAGTTTTGAATGGTACTGTTTTGGGGTGCATGGGACTTATTGATTAATTTTTATTATGACTTTTTTGGGGGGTCAATGGAAAAAAATTGCAATTTCGCCATGGTTTTTTGCGTTTTTTTTTTACGGTGTTCACTTTGCGGTTTAAATTACATATTAACTTTATTAATGGAGTCATTACGGTCGCGGCGATACCACATATGTGTATTTTTTTTTTTTTTTTACACTTTTACTAAATAAAACCACTTTTTATGGAAAAAAATGGATTTTTTTACTGTACTTTTTATTAATAATCTTTATTTCACTTTGATGACTTATTTTATTAGTCCCACTAGGGGACTTTACTGTGCGATATTCCGATCGCTGCTATAATGCTCTGGTATACTTCGTATACCAGAGCATTATTGCCTGTCAGTGTAAATCTGACAGGCAATCTGTTAGGACGTGCCTCCGGTGCGTCCTAACAGGAATATGTCCAGGGCAGACCTGGGGGCTTTTATCAAGCCCCCGGCTGCCATGACACCCCATCGGAGACCCGCGATTTCATTCGCGGGCCGCCGATGGGTGACAGAGGGAGCGCACTCCCTCTGTAAACAAAGTTAAATGCCGCGGTCGCTATTGACGGCGTCATTTAACGGGTTAAACGGCCACGATCGAAGTAAACTTCGATCGCGGGCGTTGGAGCAGGAGCTCAGCTGTCATCAGACAGCAGAGCCCCGGCTCCTGCCTGCACGGGAGACCCGTGCAGGACTTAGACTAGGCTGACGTGAAAAGGCGTCAGCCTAGCCTAAAGCCCATTAGTGACCGACGTAAAAAGGCGTATTAGTGGTCACTAAGGGGTTAATAATGTTTATTTGGGGAATGGTAGAAGGTGAAGTAACGCAAATGATCCTCAGCATAGCTCCTCAAACAAGACGGACACAAAGCAGTAAAATTTCTACATTAATTCCATGCAACATTTTCTTTAATAATAATTTAAAAAAAATATGTGGTATTTCACCTGTATTGTGATGTCCTTGTCACTAGTCTGAATGCGGACAGAAGCCAGGGGGCTATCAGGTTTCTGCTCTGACTCTAAATTTACAATTTTCAGGAAAACAGGAGACCTTGAGTCCAGCAGCTCAAACCTCTGGAAAATAAAGCTTAATATTAAGATAACAAAACAAAGGTAACATAAAAAAAATATTATTAGATCTTACATTTTGCACAAGAAAAATACTACAATACACCTATTTCAGGGATGTTCTACTGGGGAAATGAGTTTGCTTGTCCCCAACGTTACATGACTACGTAACATAATAAGGTTATCAAACCTAGGATGACCTCTTCCTTCCCTACCAGCATGTAAGCAAAGGGGAAATAAAGAATGCACTCAAAATATATATGAGGCCAAGCCATGTAAGAGCATATGAAACCAGGTCACGTCAGATATGCGGTCTATCTTAATATATACTTTATGGATAAGTTTCTGCAAATGTTCATGGACGTACCAAGTAATAAGTCTCTGGAAAAACATAAAAATATGCTTTAGACTGCCCAGAGTTTACCCCAAGTAGAAGTCTTAGCCAATAATTGATTCATAAACATCATTATTGTAAATTTGTTTCGTCACTATAAAATGTCTGATATTGTCTGCACATGAACCCCCTAAATTGTGAAGTGCTGCGGAATATATTGGCTCTATATAAAGATTATTATTATTGTTTTGTGAAGGTACAGATTTAGCAAATGTATAATTTATAGCTTCAGCAGTTCATTCACCCCTGCCATTTTTTTTTTTCCATTTTCGTTTGTCTCCCTTCCAAAAGCCATAAGTTGTTATAGTTTTCGGTCATGGCTGCCATGACATTCATCGTAGGGGGTGATTGGGTGACAGAGGGCCCACCCCTCTGTCTAAAGGCCTAGATGCTGAATTATTGACTACAACATCTAAGTGGTTAAACGGCCGGGATTGGCGCTATCTCCGATCTTGGCCTTTAGAGCGAGGTGTTAGCTGTAATATAAAGCTGACACATGAGGTGTACGGAGCGGGCTCAGCCCTGTAGACCTTTGAAGCTGTCTTTATATTTTTTTACTTTTCCAATACATCTAAATTAGAATATGGAGAAACTCTGCAAATATTCTGGATAACAAATACCCTAATGTTTTATTTCTATAGCAGTGTTAGGCAACCTTGGTGAGGCAGATATCTACTGTAAAACAGATGATCTCCTGTGATCTAATAAAAAATGTTCACACAGAAAAGAAGCGACCCTGTTTAGGCCATAAACTGTACTTATACAGGGTGCTATTTTCACATGATGATTTAGATTTTTTACAAAAATACATGTTCTGAAATCTGCAAATATTTTCTAAAAAAAAAAATGGACCAAAAACACAGCATATTTTCACAAAACAACAAATTCATTTGCGTAGAGGGCGAAGAATGTGTCAGTCTGTATAGTAAAAAAAAAACAGAGGTGTCCTGTGAACCATGGTAATAACAATTACTGATGCTTTAGTCCACAACTTGTGGACTGAAGTGTCCTCATTGTTGAACTAAGGTAGCAGCAATCTACTCAGGGGCTGTCAAAGATCTACCTGTAGATCCCCATTTACTGGTTGCCTACCTAGGGTCTACAGCTTCTATGCAGACCTGTGTGTTTCCATGGCTACAGACTACAAACAAACACTCTGTATAGACTGATCCTGCAATACTACCCTCATATGTTTTCTACTACTTGGTAACCTACCGAATGTATGTGATTTAGTCATTAAATATGTAGGGTCTATGTACACTTTTAGTTCTAATATTCTAGAGAATTGCTTTACTCCGATTTTGTGATGAAAGCACTTTGCACCACTTTGCAGAAAGCAAGGTCCAGAAAAAAAAAGGCTTGAGTTTAGTGTGAAGGAACTGCACAGAGCACAGACCTCAACCACATCTAAGAGCTTTGGGTTAAGAACGGACTTCACGCCTTATTACCCAACATGACTAAAGTTTTTAATGAATGTGAATTCATGCAGCCATGTTCCAAAAGCTAGCAAAATAGTTTTCAATAAGACATATAACAGTAGAAAATGGGAATAACTTTACTTTAAAGTCCATGGTTTCTACTGAAATGCTCAGGAAGAACAAGTAGATGCGATTTTAGATGTCCATATACTTCTATCCACACAATAGATATAACTATCTATGGCTTGTAAAATTATATATATATGCATACAAGTAAATGTTAATCTACTGCCATAGCCGGCTTCTTCCTGATTCCAGCACTGTTTATTTTATCTTTTCAGGTGGCCCCGTTCCCCCGCAATCCTCCTTTTTACCCCCGCAATCAGCTAGTTCATCTCGGACGGCTGATATGCTCATTTATGAATAAATTGACAACAGGTCAATCCCCGACCCGCAACGTTAACAGTGCGCAAACTTAAACATGCAGCAAGAAAGAAAATCTCGTATAAAGTCTTATAATTTAGTGAATTTTATTGTGGACTACTATTCCATCTTGGATAATTTACCTTTAAAGTGTCCTCTACGGCAGTTCTGCCTTCTTTTCCCAGCACAAAAGTATAAGGATATAGTCTTTGAATGACTTGTTGGGTGGGCATCGTAGGGAATACATTCTTCAGTTATAAAAAGAAAGATATGTTAGGCTTATGTCTATGACACGGAACAACACAGTGGCTCCATTTCACAATTTAAAAGTAAAATGACATGAGCAGTTTCAGACTAAATCACCATGCGCGGAGTTCACTGAAAGTACAGCCGGGTGGTTTTCCTGGAAAGCCAGGCATATCCCCGATCGCCATAAAGTCAAAGCAGTGTATTTATAGAATTCATTACATAAGCAAGAGTAGCTGTAATGTTTTAACAAGGAATGTGTTGCATTAAATACTTACAGATGTATTTTTAGCCATACCATTAACTCTCTGTGAGGTGTTTGAAGTGAAAAGCTTGTATCTTAATAATCCTAACAACTATTCCAACTGCAAGGATGTTCAGCGTCATATTTAATGGTCATGGGCAATTTCAACCAATATAAATTCATTAACTTCAAAAATAAATAAAAAAATACTGTGCTGCCAGCCTATTCCCAAACATTAGATCATGAAATGCGCTTGTAAATTTACGTGGCCTCTATCCTAATCCAACACAAATTTCCGGAACAGTCCCATTCATCTGAATTTGCACACCATGTACATTCTGCAGAAACAACCCCATTCAGATGAATGCAATAGGTGTTTCAGTCACAGAAATGTCTGCAACGAATCTGCAGTGTGTAAATGCACCCTTAACCCCTTAGTGTCTAAGCCTGTTTTGGCCTTGTGGACACAGCCGATTTTTGCAAATCTGACGTGTGTTACTTTATGTGGTAATAACTCTGGAATGCTTTTGCCTATCCAAGCGATTAAGAGACTGTTTTCTTCTGACATGTTGTACTTTATGATACTGAAAAAATGTTGTCGTTAAATTCAATATTTATTTGTAAAAAAACACCAAAATTTAGAGAAAATTAGCAAAAATCTGCATTTTTCTAAATTGTAATGTATCTGCTTGTAAAACAGATTGTAATACCACACAAAATATTTACTAGTTAACATTTCCTATTTGTCTACTTTATGTTTGCATCGTTTTTTGAACGTCCTTTTATTTTTCTAGGACATTACAAGGCTTAGAACTTTAGCTAGAATTTCTCGCATTTTCTTGAAAATTTCAAAAGGCTATTTTTTCAGGGACCAGTTCAGTAGTGGCTTTGAGGGCCTTATATATTAGAAAGTCCCCATAAATCACCCCATTTTAAAAACTGCACACCTCAAAGTATTCAAAATAGCATTCAGAAAGTATTGTAACCCTTTAGGCATTTCACAGGAAATAAAGCAAAGTAGAGGTGAAATTTACAAATTTCTATTTTTTTTAATGAAATTAATTTGTAATACATTTTTTCTGTAACAGAAAAGAAGGTTTTACGAGAGAAACGCAACTAAATACTTATTGCCCAGATTCTGCAGTTTTTACAAATATCCCACATGTGGCTCTAGTGTGATAATGGACTGAAACACCGGCCTCAGAAGCAAAGGAGCACCTGGTGGATTTTGGGGCCTCTATTTTATTAGAATATATTTTAGGCACCATGTCAGGTTTGAAGAGGTCTTGTTGTGCCAAAACCGTGGAAACCCCCCAAAAGTGACCCCATTTTGGAAACTACACCCCTCAAGGAATTTTTCAAGAGGTATAGTGAGCATTTTTAGCCCACAGGTTTTTTGCTAAATTTATTGGAACTGGTCTGTGAAAATGAAAATCTACTTTTTTTCTGAAAAAACATACGAAGTTTTAGTTTTTACAAGGAATAAAGGAGAAAAAGCACTCCAACATTTGTAAAGCAATTTCTCCCGATTACGGCAATACCCCAAATGTGGTAATAAACTGCTGTTTGGACCCACGGCAGGGCTCAGAAGGGAACGAGGGCCATTTGGATTTTGGAGCGCAGATTTTGCTGGAATGGTTTTCGGTGCCATGTTGTGTTTGCAAAGCCCTGGAGGGACCATAACAGTGGAAACTCCCCAAAAGTTACCCCATTTTGGAAACTACACCCCTCAAGGAATTTTTCTAGTGGTATAGTTAGCATTTTGACCCTACACGGTTTTTGCTGAATTTATGGGAATTATGCCGTGAAATTGAAAATCTAAATTTTTTCTAATAAAATGTAGTTTTAGCTCAGATTTTTTCATTTTTACAATAGATAAAGGAGAAAAAACACCCCAATATTTGTAAACAAACTCTTCTGAGCACAGCAATACCCCATATGTGGTAATGAACTGCTGTTTGGACACATGGCGGAAGTTAGAAAGGACGGAGCACCATTTGACTTTTGGAGCTCAAGTTTTGCTGGAATGGTTTGCGGCCCCATGTCACATTTGCAAAGCCACTGAGGGGACAAAATAGTACAAACCCGGCAAAAGTGACCCCATTTGGGAAACTATACCCCTCCTGGAATTTATCTAGCGGTATAGTGAGCATTTTGACCCTACAGTTTTTTTTGCTGAATTATTGGAATTATGCAGTGAAAAAGAAAATCTACATTCTTTCCACTAAAATGTTGCATTTTTTTAATTTTCACAAGGAATAAAGGAGAAAAAGCGCCCCAACAATTGTAAAGCAATTTCTCCCGAGTACGGTAATACCCCACATCTGGGCATAAACTGCTGCTTGGATACACCACAGGGCTCAGAATGGCAGGAGTGCTACTTGGCATGTAGATTTTGGTTGATTGTTTTTTGGGCACCATGTCGAATTTGCAGAGCCCCTGAGGTACCCGTACAGTAGAAACCCCTGAGAAGTGACTCCATTTTGGAAACTATACCCCTGAGGGTAATCATCTAGGGGTGTACTGAGCATTTTGATCTCACAGGTGTTTTATAGATTGTATTAGAATGAGGCAGTGAAAATGAAATTTATTTATTTTTCCCCAAAAGTATGTAGTTTTGCACCCAATTTTTTTTCCACAAGGGGTAATAGGAGAAAAAACAACACATAATTTGTTACCCAATTTTTCCCGAGTATGGCAATACCCCATGTGTGGCCCAAAACTGCTGTTTGGGCACATGGCAGAGCTCAAAATGGAAGGAGTGCCATGTGGCTTTTAGAGCACAGATTTTGCTGGACTGGTGTATGGGCGCCATGTCGCATTTGCAGAGCTCCCTTAGGTACCAGAGTAGAGTGTAAAACCCTGAGAAGTGACCCCATTTTGTAAACTACACCCCTCAAGGCATTTATCATTTGTCTGGACATATGACAGGGCTTAGGAGTGAAAGGCACCTATTTTGGTGATTTTCGCAGCATTAGCCCACAATGGCAGGGCTCTGGGGTCAAATAGGAAAACAAACCCCCAAGTAGTGACCCCCATTTTGGAAACTGCACCCCTGAAGGCATTTTATCAACGGGTGTAGTGAGCATTTTGACCACACAGGTTTTTTTTTCTATAATAAATGAATGCTCAGTGGATGGTGCAAAGTGAAAATTGCAAATTTCCACAGGTATATGCCATTTTAGTGCACAATATTTTGTGCCCAGTTCATGCCACTGAAGACAAATACCTCAAACTGTTAAGCGGGTTCTCCCGGATATGGCGATGCCATATATGTGGACATAAACTGCCCGTTGTGCACGCTGAAGGGCTCAGAAGGGAGGGAGCGCCATTTGGCTTTTGGAGCGCAGATTTTGCTTAGTGGTAGTTTTGTTTGGGGTTTTGCTGGTATTTCAGTTTATGATGTGGGGGCATATGTAAGCTGTGCGGAGTACATCAGGGGCATAATAAGAGTGCATAATAATGGGGTAAATAAATAATAATTCATAGATATGTGGCCGGTGTCGCACTGATAAATGGTGCTAGATCTTATCCGCTTTTGGAACACTCTGCACATTTTGCATTGCCATATTCTGAGAGCCAGAACTTTTTTTTTCTCCACCGGAGCTGGGTGAGGGCTTATATGTTGCGGGACAATCTGTAGTTTTCATTGGTACCATTTTGGGGTACATGCGATTTTTTTGATCACTTTGGATTTAATTTTTTTTTGAAAGAAAGGTGACCAAAACCTGCAATACTGATGTTTTTTATACATTTTTTTTTACGGCGTTCGCCATGCGCTATGAATGAAAAATTTACTTTATTCTGCGGGTCGGTACGATTACGGCGATACCAGATGTATATAGTTTCTCTTATGCTTTGCAGCGTCTGCACAATAAAAATCACTTTTGTTTCAAATAATTTATTTTTTGTGTCACCATATTCTGAGAGCCATAACTTTTTTATTTATCCATCAAAAAAGCAGTGGGAGGGCTTGTTTTTTGAGGGACAGGCTGCAGTTTTTAATGGTATAATTTTGGGGTACATGCAACTTTTAGATCCCTTTTTTTATTCTGTTTTGCGAGGGGTAGCGACTAACAAACAGCGATTCTGGAATAGTTTTTTATAAAAAAAATTTACGCTGTTCACCGTACGGGTAAAATAGCGTGATATTTTTATAGTTTGGGTCGTTACGGATGCGGGGATACCACATGTGTACTTTTTTTATGTTTTTTTGTTTTTCCTATAATAAAAAACGTATTATAGGAAAAAAGGCTGTTATAGGGTTTTTTTTAACTAATTTTTTTCATGAAACTTATTTTTTTTTTTTACTTTTTTACATTTTAATTAACTTGTTTTAACTTTTTGTGTGTCCCACTAGGGAACTTGAAGGCATGAAGCCCTGATTGCTATTCTAATACACTGCACTACCTACATAGTGCAGTGTATTAGAGCTGTCAGTTATTCACTGACAGCAAGTCTATTAGGCTTCACCTCCCGGCGGGGCCTAATAGGCTTCCGTGCTAGGAAGCGATTATTAGGCCTACGGTTGCCATAGCAACCATCGGAACACCCGCGGGTGCCGATAGTTGTCATTAGCAACCATAGCGTGTGATCTAATCACTTAGATGCAGCGATAGCTGCATCTAAGGGGTTAGTCGGCCGGATCGGAGCCTAGCTCCGGTCCTGGCCGTTAGAGCACGATGTCAGCTGTGACAAACAGCTGAAACCCGCGCCCGTGGCAACCCTCGTGGTTGCCGACAGGCTACAAGACACTTCCATGCATCGATCGCGTTGATCGATGCATCTAAGGAGTTAATCGCCCGGATCGGAGCCTAGCTCCGGTCCTGGCTGTTGCAGAGGGGTGCCGGACAGCTGATTACCGCCGGTGATAGCGCTGGCTCAAGCTGAGCCAGCGCCATCACATACTCCACGTCATGGAGCTGTGATTGGTCAGTCTGCTTTAACTGACCAATCACAGCGATCGCTGGCAGGAGACCGCTGTGAATGGTCCCCTGCCGTCTTACTGTGCCGGTCAACTGTCATAAACAGACGACGGCACAGTTCTGTCACCTTGTCCTTTGACAGGGTGACAGTTTTTAGCCAGGACGAACCGGTACGCCCTGGTGCCTTAAAGCACTTCAATGCAGGACGTACCGGTGCGTCCTGGTGCGGTAAGGGGTTAAAGGGGTTGTCTCACCACAATCAACCACTTAAGGCTCCGTTCACAGTTTCAAAGTTTTATGCGGATTCCGCGCCAAAACCTGCATAAAATCCATTCACAATCTGCATCCCATGCATGTGAATAGGGTTTCTGCAACCCCATTCACATGATTTAAAAAATTTCTGCATGGATTGTTGCTGTGACATGGAAAACAAATAGCATGCTACTTATTCCTGCAGATTCCATGCAGAAAAACCTGCAGAACATCAAACTGCATATCCCCGGCAGAAATCCAAGTGTAATCCTTGGATTTATGCCAAAAAAACCTGTAGTAAATACATATCGGCAGGGCCGGCGTCAGCACCCAGCGAACGTAAACAAGTGCCAGGGCCGACTGCGCCTAGTGGGGCCCACTCAGAGAGAAGAACTAGTTCCCCTTTACTCAATTGTATCCGCATCCACAGGATGCAGAAACAATTGAGTAGTTTAGCACTGGCGAGGAAAGGGGACTATTAGTTACCTGCCTTGCCATTCGGTGCTTTACCTGTGATGCAGGCAGCGCAATTAAGTCATTGCACTGCCTGCATTGTTCCACTAAAGAAGGCCTGGTCAGAGGATACCAGGTCTGCGTCGCTGGAAGACGGCGTGGAAACGGGGGCAGGTGGGTAAGTAACTTTTTTGTTTTGTTTTTTTCCGGGGAGCAATGTGAGGGGAACTATCTACTCCCTGTCCCTACAGGGGGCACTCTCTACAGGGGTTATATGAGGGGCACTATCTACAGGGGGCACTGTGAATGGCACTATCTACAGGGGGCACCATGAATGGCGCTATCTACAGGGGTTCTATGAGGGGCACTACCTACAGGGGGCATTGTGAATGGCACTTTCTACAGGGGGGCTCCACGAGGGTCACTATCTACAGGGGGCACTGTAAATGGTACTTTATACAGGGGGCTCTATGTGTTGCACCTTCTAAAGGGGGCACTAAGAGTGCCACCATCTACAGGGGGCACTGTGAGTGGCACTTTCTACAGGTGGCAGTGTGTGTGATGCTTTACTTTGGTACTATTATATTCCATGGTACTATTAGACGGATGTAGCCATCTTTATTTTCACTCCTTGACTTGCTGCAGCATGATATCACACAACAAAAGCTATTGAAAAAGTCAAGTTAAAGTTGCTTGACACTGTATTTAATTCGTTAAAAGTCAATATAAAGTGGGCGTGGCTTGACGCGCAACGGGCGCAGTCGCATGACTTGAGAGCCCCGCTGTGGTCCCGTGCTATACTGATCCTGCTACTATCCTGATTGTTCCTTACCTTCACCATTACGTCCCGGAGATCCAGGCAGCAGTCGGGTGGTAAGAGCGGAGTTATGGGCCCCACGAGAGGCCAAACGGCCACGGAAAAGTTGCAGAGCTATGCCCGGGGAGAAACCCAAGATGGCGGCCGTGCTTCTCTGCAGCAGCGTTCAAAAGGCAGTGAGACGCCTGGAGGGTCGGCCTCTTCTTCAGCGGTGGTGGAGGAGACGGAGCCGGAACCTACCCCGTCGGAGGTGATGAATAAACTCCTGGCAGCCATATCAGCATGAAAGACCACGCTGACTGGTAAGATGGAGGAGGTGAAAATTGATATAGGCCTTATCAGGCCTTGAGAGAACGAGTGACACATGTGGAAGATAGAGTGTCGGGGGTGGAAGACAGGACGGCAGCCATGCCACGTGCTATTACTAATCTGGAATCCATGACTGAGCTATTAAAACAGAAAAATGACGATCTGGAAAATAGGCTGCGCCGAAATAATATTCGGATAATAGGAATGCCTGAGAAGTCGGAGGGCCAAGATCCGGGCGAATTTATATCTAAGTGGCTGAAAGAGATACTGCCAGATGCACCTTATTCGCAGGCCTTTGCAGTGGAAAGGGCGCACAGGGTACCGGCAAGACCACCTCCGCCTGGGGCCCCTCCGAGGCCAATGCTGGCCCGTTTGCTTAATTGTAACGACAGGGACATGATCCTACGTCAAGCCCGCCGACTGCAAGGAATTAAGTATAATGGCGTCGCCATCTCCATATTCCCGGATTTCTCGGCTGATCTACAGAAGCGTAGAGCTACGTTCATGGCGGTGAAAAGGCGGCTGAGGGATCTCAATATCCCATATTCCATGGCGTATCCTGCAAGGCTGCGGGTAGTGGATAACGACCGTTCTATCTTTTTTAATTCTCCGGTGGAGGCCGACGAATGGGTGAGAGGAAAGAGATCGCCCCGCCGCGTGTGAATCCTTTGGATGGTGAGGATGGAAAGTGCTGGAATTTAAAGTTGTCGTTGGAGTTCCTCATGCGCCTGATGCAGGCTAAAGTTTCCGGCTGGTCTCCTGTGTTTAAGGATGGATGCCAATGTTACGGTAAACCCAGTTTGGAAGATTTATCCGGTGGATTGATAGTTCTGGAGGCCTTGAAAAGGGTCATTTTAACCCTCCCCACTTAATTTGGATAGACTGCCGGGACTGCCAATCCGTTTACATTCTGCTTAAGCTACTTAGCCTGTACTGGGAAGGAGTGATCCGGTCGAAGTGAAGAAGGGGCCTCAGTTGAGAGAACGCAGGAGTGTTCCTGGTATCTGCCCAGAAAGCATTTGGTGGTCAAATATTACTGATGTATAGCTTAAACTGATGATTGATTTATAGTTCTCCTGTGCGAATTTCTGGAAAGGGCTTATGATGCAATGTGGTGTGTGGGGCTGTAGATAGGGAGGGATACTTTAACACTGCCTAATAGCACGGGGCCTTCCCCGCTACTCTTTAGTGCCACGAGGAGGGCATGTTTCGGCAATGGCCTATGTGTCATCTCGCATTGCCGATGCAGTTCACTGTTTATATGTTAGTTCTGTCGTTCATGTTTTCAATGCCGTATGTAGGCGAAATTATACTTATTTATGAATGCAAATGTCTAAGAGATCATACAGTGCAAAGAGGTGTGGAAAAGGTCACTAGAGAAGGTATATTGGTATTATGCAGGAGCCGGGAGCCAACTTCCCTCCGAGGTAGACTTAGTTTCCAGGTCCACTAATGGCGTCCATACCGATCATGTCTTGGAACGTACGGGGGTTGGGTACCCCGCGGAAGAGGGCGGCCATTTTGCATGTATCCGTAAATTCAATGCCTCTATAATATGTCTGCAAGAGACGCATTTAGTCCCAGATAAAATGAGATTATTGCGTAGACCTTGGATCCAATGGTCTTCGCACTCCTTTCATACGTCACACTCCCGGGGGGTATCTGTATTAATCCACAAATCTCAGAGGTGGGAAGTGGTCAAACTTAAAGTGGATAAGGAAGGTAGATATGTGTTTATACATGCTTACATCGACACTATACCATTTGTATTACTGGGCCTGTATGTTCCTCCTCCGGCGAATGTACAGATTTTACATGAGGCCGCTGCATTTGCTGCCGCATATCCACAGGCTACGGTATTGGGTATGGGGGACCTTAACATGGTCTTGGATCCCAGATGTGATAGAATCAGGGGGGAAGTGGATTCTGGTGCTGTACCGGTGGTTCCGACATCGTTGAACTTGCTGTTTCAAGAAATGGGTTGGATAGATATATTCAGGTGAAACATCCGAATGTAAAGGTATACTCATGTCATTCTATCGGCAGAAACTCCCTGTCCCGTATAGATTACATCTTTGGGAACGCCCTAATGGTCCCTATGGTAACGGATATTTGTTATGAAGCGAGGGGAGTGTCAGACCACTCTCCGATAGTAGCGCGATTCAATCACCCAGGACCTGTGACAACTGGTAACTGGAAAATTCACCCATTCTGGCTCACCCTGATAGGGCCACAAGATTGCATACCGGATCAATTGGAGGTTTTCCAAGATAAAAATAGCTCGTGTGATAATTTAAATATTTTATGGGATACCCTGAAGGCCTATCTGAGAGGTTGCTTGCGATCTACAATATCTTACATAAAACGTGAGGCGGCAAAGGAAGAGGGTCAGTTGGCACATCAATGTAAAACACTGGAGGGCGAATACATAGAGAACCCCTCGGAGGCTAACAAACATGCATGGCTGACGGTGGGCCGTAGATACTTATTATTGCTACAAGAAAAAGCTGATAGGAAACTATTTTTTGCTCGGCAAACCTATTTTGAATTGGGAAACAAATCTAGCAAATTGTTGGCTCATTTAATTCATCACAGCTCTCAGAGCTCAGCAATACTAAAGATTAAGGACGGTCAGGGACCTGACTTGACGTATACCCCCAGCATAGCTGCCCGCTTCACCCAATTCTATAGGGACTTATACTCCTCCCAGTCCACGTATGATTGGTCCGAGTGTATAGCATATTTGGATGATTTGAACTTTCCACAGTTAGACGCGGCAGGTAGGGACATGCTAGAACTTGACATTACGGAAGACGAGGTTATACAGGCATTGAGGGATATGTCGAAGGGTAAGGCATCGGGCCCGGATGGGGTTCCATTGGAGGTATACCTTCGTTATTCTGACCAGCTCATTCCCCCACTATGCTCTATGTATTCTCACGCTCTGAGGGAGGGCAAGCTCCCGGATAGTTTCTATGATGCCACGATTGTAGTGTTACTAAAACCTGACAAAGACCCTAGTGAATGTAGTTCCTACCGCCCTATTTCATTATTGAATCTAGATTACAAGCTACTTGCAAAGGTACTAGCAAATAGATTGAATAAGGTGATATTACAAATCATCCACCCGGACCAGGCAGGCTTCATGCCTGGAAGGTCCACTTCTGACAATATACGCAAGGTTAAAATTTTGGCTCAAATAGGTGAGGCACTGAAGGGGGACTGGGCAATGGCATCCCTGGATGCCAAGGCCTTTGATTCCGTAGAGTGGGCATATTTGTTTGAAACGTTACAAAGGTTTGGTTTTGGCCTGACTTTCAATAAATGGATAACAATCCTGTATAAGGATCCGAGGGCACAAATTTTGATCAATGGTATAATGTCCCCCTATTTTCAACTCTGTAGAGGTACTAGGCAGGGGTGCCCTATCTCCCCGCTATTGTTCGCAGTAGCTATTGAACCTTTGGCGATATGTATCAGAACGCACCCAGAATATCAGGGAATAGTGTTGGGGGGAAGAGAGGAGAGGATCAGTTTGTACGCAGATGATGTGATATTGTACATGTCATCCCCGAGGGACAATTTGGGGCTAGCTATTGAAATCCTGAACCAGTTCGGTAGATTTTCTGGCCTACATGTTAATTGGAATAAATCATTTTTCATGCCTTTGAAGGAGGTAGGGTGGGCGGATGCAGAGCACGGTTTGCAGGTGGTGTCGTTCTTTAAATATCTTGGTATTATTATAAACCGAGACCATAGGCAGGATCGAATTACCAATATATTGCCTCTGTTGGATTATATCAAGCTCAAATTCAAGGTGTGGGGGGCCCTTCAATTGGCAGTGACGGGCCGAGTAAATTTAATTAAAATGGTTATTCTGCCAAAATGTCTATATGTCCTGGAGAACGCAGCCATACCAGTATATAAGGCCTTTTTTAAATCCCTCCATGCATTATTCCCAGCCTTTATATGGGGATCCAACAGATCCAAACTTAGCTTGTCCACCCTGCAGAGACCTAAGCATGAGGGAGGGATGGCATTGCCGGACCTGTTCATGTATTATCTAGCTGGGCAGATGAGGTACCTACAGCTATGGACAGGGTCGGATCCGTTACCAACGAGGGAACAGCACCTTGCTACATATTTGCATCTTACACATCTTTGCCAGTGCTGGAAAGTTCCCCGGGAACCTATAAAGCAATGCTTCCAATCCATAGGGTGGCAGTGCAGGCCTGGATGGCTGCCAAACAAATTTATGCATATGCGGATGTATAGGTGGATATGCCACTGTGGGATAATCCCCTTCTTTCTCATCTAATGGAGGGGCAAGCCCCCCCTTTCTGGTGTGGCTTTGAGGTGCGTAGAATTGGGGATGTGTATATTGATAACGCCTTTAAATCCTTTACACAAATGCAAGAGGACTTCCAAATTCCTAGAGAAGGCTTCTATAGATATCTTCAACTGCGACATGCTCTCGCGAGTCAATACCCTAGGTCAGATCACGAATTCTCACGATTCCCTCTGATTGGTGTTTTTAGATCACAGGGCCCCCGGGGGCTGATCTCTGCTGTCTACACTGCCCTTATACAAGCTAAACTGGCCAATGTCAAGTTACCGGTAAAGGATAAATGGGAGGGCCTGATACCAGATCTGACGGGGGAGGAATGGGAGGATGTACTTTCATCTCCTATTTCTGTCTCACCGGCGGCAAATAACAAAATGATTCAGCTATCTATAGTTCATCAGAGCTATCTCACGCCGGTGAGACTGCATAGAATGGGTAGATACCCTAGCACTGAATGCCATAGATGCCGTTTTCCCAGATCTGATTTCTGGCATATGATCTGGGATTGTCCAATGGTGGCCTCCTTTTGGGGGGATGTGTTGAAAGTGGTTGAGGAAGCGGTGAAGCAGCCGATTCCCCTCTCACCCAAGATCTGTCTATTTGGGGTGTTGCCGGAGGATCAGTGGCAATTCCACATGTGAATTCTATTGCAGGAGGTATGGCAAGTCCGGACCATGTGAATGTGCCATTATATGTGAGCCTCCATTCATAGAGGGGTCCGAAACGGGAGTGGCGGGGAATTTAAAAGGTAAACCTAATTATAATCTTTATGATTCATTTTTGTTTCCCAATTTGCCTGTAAAAAACCCTGATATAAATTAAAAGTGAAAAACCTGACCAAATACGTATTTATTTGTATTTATCCATCAGAGATACTTGTACTTGTATTTATCCATTAGAGATACAGTGAAGGAAATAAGTATTTGATCCCTTGCTGATTTTGTAAGTTTGCCCACAGTCAAAGACATGAACAGTCTAGAATTTTTAGGCTAGGTTAATTTTACCAGTGAGAGATAGATTATATATAAAAAAAAACAAGAAAAAAAAAAACAGAAAATCACATTGTCAAAATTATATATATTTATTTGCATTGTTCACAGAGAAATAAGTATTTGATCCCTTTGGCAAACAAGACTTAATACTTGGTGGCAAAACCCTTGTTGGCAAGCACAGCAGTCAGACGTTTTTTGTAGTTGATGATGAGGTTTGCACACATGTTAGATGGAATTTTGGCCCACTCCTCTTTGCAGATCATCTGTAAATCATTAAGATTTCGAGGCTGTCGCTTGGCAACTCGGATCTTCAGCTCCTTCCATAAGTTTTCGATGGGATTAAGGTCTGGAGACTGGCTAGGCCACTCCATGACCTTAATGTGTTTCTTTTTGAGCCACTCCTTTGTTGCCTTGGCTGTATGTTTCGGGTCATTGTCATGCTGGAAGACCCAGCCACGAGCCATTTTTAATGTCCTGGTGGAGAGAAGGAGGTTGTCACTCAGGATTTGACGGTACATGGCCCAATCCATTCTCCCATTGATGCGGTGAAGTAGTCTTGTGCCCTTAGCAGAGAAACACCCCCAAAACATAATATTCCACCTCCATGCTTGACAGTGGGGACGGTGTTCTTTGGGTCATAGGCAGCATTTCTCTTCCTCCAAACACGGCGAGTTGAGTTAATGCCAAAGAGCTCAATTTTAGTCTCATCTGACCACAGCACCTTCTCCCAATCACTCTCAGAATCATCCAGATGTTCATTTGCAAACTTCAGATGGGCCTGTACATGTGCCTTCTTGAGCAGGGGGACCTTGCGGGCACTGCAGGATTTTAATCCATTATGGCGTAATGTGTTACCAATGGTTTTCTTGATGACTGTGGTCCCAGCTGCCTTGAGATCATTAACAAGTTCCCCCCGTGTAGTTTTCGGCTGAGCTCTCACCTTCCTCAGGATTAAGGATACCCCACGAGGTGAGATTTTGCATGGAGCCCCAGATCGATGTCGATTGACAGTCATTTTGTATGTCTTCCATTTTCTTACTATTGCACCAACAGTTGTCTCCTTCTCACCCAGCGTCTTACTTATGGTTTTGTAGCCCATTCCAGCCTTGTGCAGGTCTATGATCTTGTCCCTGACATCCTTAGAAAGCCCTTTGGTCTTGCCCATGTTGTAGAGGTTAGAGTCAGACTGATTAATTGAGTCTGTGGACAGGAGTCTTTTATACAGGTGACCATTTAAGACAGCTGTCTTTAATGCAGGCACCAAGTTGATTTGGAGTGTGTAACTGGTCTGGAGGAGGCTGAACTCTTAATGGTTGGTAGGGGATCAAATACTTATTTCTCTGTGCACAATGCAAATAAATATATATAATTTTGACTATGTGATTTTTAGTCAATTTTCTGGAAATACCTTTTCACAGGTAAATCTCAAACAGCTCGATGTGAACCAGTTCATGGATCAGGCTGTCTAGTGTGAATTTAATAAAAGATTAGAACTACTCTTTAAAAATCCTTTCCTTTTTCTAACAGTAAATTCTGACAAAGTATCAAATCGGACAGAATTTCCAATGCTTGTGCAGCAAATTTCTTTCTAGAGGAAAGTGTTCCTTTCTTTCTAGAGGAAAGTGTTCCTTTCTAGAGGAAGGTGCTGAGTGCAGACAGCTGCCTGATAATATTCATTATGCATAAATACAACATTTAGATAAATTATTTAAGGAACAGCTTTGAAATTGTACCAATGTAAGTAGTTTACCAAAATGCCAACGGCTGCTGCCAAATTGTCTGCTGGGAAGTCTGGAAGCCCTAGGGTAGCAGATTCAAGAGAGCACAGAGTTGTAGCAAATGACAGGAGCTGAGATATTCTGAAAGGAAAAAGAAGTTTCACATTTTATTGTTACAATACTATAAACTAGAAATAGCCCAATCGGGTAATGTTAGAAACTTGCTGGATATTTTGGGTAAACCAATATATAAAACACATTAGTAAATGCACACTTGATATGCTCTTTCATCGACAGAATGGAAAACTTGCACAATTTTTCACAATAAAGAGAAAATACAACACAGATCTTCTTGTTATTGAATGAAAATGCTGCAAATTCCACATTACTATAAAACTTAAATGCTATGTAAACATTTGAAAGGGAATTTTTTTAATAAGAAAGATCAATGCGTGTGTTTTCTGCAACTTTATAATTAGTTTTTATTAAAAATAATTTTTACCTTTTGAGATACGGCTGCTTGCGGGACTTACAGGTTCGGTGTCAGCGGGTAACGCATGTCTCGGACACGCAGGATCGAGCTGTTACTGATCACATCTAAGTTCATAACTCGGATGTGATCGATTACAGGTGGATGCTGCGTGTCAGAGACACGCAGGACCTGCTGACTCTGAACCCGTCAGTCCCGCGGACCTGACGGATTCAGGTCTTAGGGCACGATACTGCTGCTCTGTATAGAGTATACAGAGCAGATGTATCCCAAAAGGTAAAAAATATTTTTAATAAAAACAAATTATAAAGTTGCACAAAACACACTGATTGATCTTTTTATTAAAAAGAAAAATTACTTTCAAAGGTTTACATAGCCTTTAACTTTATTTATCACCTAAAAACTCAATACTGTATTCCCCTGATGTCACACAGGAATTTAGAAAACAGGGAAATTGTGCGTTATTTACACTGGAAAGCTAGTACTCACTGTGGGTTTTATTTCTTTCTAAAAAGAAAGAAAAGTGATTCTTCAGATTAAGGAGTCAATAATTGTGGTTTTTTTTTTCCTATAGAGCCACTATTTTGCTAGCCAGGGAAAGAATACCACCAGTGACTACAAGCTCTTCAGTGTGAGTATTCTGCCAGTGTGAGTATTCTGCCATGCCGTAGTCGACTGCGCTATTCATTCATTGGAAACCATTTGCACCGGATCGGTCACTATTGAAATCATATATATATATATATATATATACACACATACATACACTAGTCCTTCTCAATGAATTAGATCATCAAAAAGTAAATTTATTTCAATAATTCAATACAAAAGTGAAACTCCTATATTATATAGATCCATTACACACAGAGTGATCTATTTCCAGCATTTTATTCTTTTACTGTTGATGATTAAGGCTAACAGTTAATGAAAACCCAAAATTTAGTCTCTCAGAAAATTAGAATATTAAATAAGCCCAATTTCAAAAATGATTTTTTAATACCGAAATGTAGGCCTACTGAAAAGTATGTCCAGCACATGCACTCAATACTTGGTCGGGCTCCTTTTGCATGAATTACTGCATCAATGCGGCGTGGCATGGAGGCGATCAGCCTGTGGCACTGCTGAGGTGTTATGGAAGCCCAGGTTGGTTGCTATCTATATATATATATATATATATATATATATATATATATATATATATATATATATAAATAAATAAATAAATAATGAGAAAAAGAATAAAGCAGCACAGCAACAGCAGTGGGTGCAGGCCTCCTAGGAACCCTTGTTAATGAAATCCAAAAAAATGAAGAGGCAGCACTCCAAGGAAATTGGTGAAAAAAAGTGGTATGTTTATTCACCCCAGGCAGGCAACGTTTCGATCCGTCTCTATGGGATCTTTGACAAAGATCCCATAGAGACGGATCGAAACGTTGCCTGCCTGGGGTGAATAAACACACCACTTTTTCTCACCAATTTCCTTGGAGTGCTGCCTCTTCATTTTTTTGGATTTCATTAACAAGGGTTCCTAGGAGGCCTGCACCCACTGCTGTTGCTGTGCTGCTTTATTCTTTTTCTCATTATTTATTTATTTATTTATATATATATATATATATATATATATATATATATATATATATATATATATATAGATAGCAACCAACCTGGGCTTCCATAACAGTGCTGCCTTATATATATATATATATATATATATATATATCTAATCACTTTAAAAGGTGTACATAGCCTTTAAATCCAGAATTTTCGATCTGGATTTGATCTGGTGATTTTATATGTGCATGTAGACATAGGCCTAAGTGGCATGTATGCACTCTGCACATTTTAAACTTGTATTTTTAGGTTAGGTTGTCAAATTTTCTGCATTGGTTACCCTTTTAGCCACAAATATACATTTTTATGCATTTTTTATAAAAAAAAATAAATTTAGCTCATGCAATCAGCACACTTTAGATGTGTTATGGCACATCACATTGACTTCAGGGAGCCACAGTAGATCAAACTGAAGACACCTGGGCTATGAGGTAAATTCCTATTAATGCAACATAGGCATATTTTCAGGATGGATTATTAGGATTTCTAGACTGTAAAGTGTCGGATTAAAAAGTAACTGTATTTTCAGAAAAACTAAAGATATCATAAGTTTTGATTGGTGGGGGTCCGGTTGTTGTGACCGCCTCCGTTACTGAAAGGAAGTTGCAGAAACGTTCAGCTGAGCGCTCTGCATCTTCGGCGGGGAACGGTGATCCTTGTTAGGCTGAAGACAGCTCACATAGAACGTCTATGAGTCCGTCTTCAGTCTAAGAAGGAGCGCCGATGCAGGGCGCTGGTTTCAGCGATGGTGAGAGCCTTAGCACCCAGACTCCCACCGATTAAAACTAAAACTTAGAAATGAGTGAAAAGATTCAGCACAAATCTAACTCGGTCAAAATTTCACAAATGTTTCGGTTTTGCCGAAATGTGCATCTTTTGGCGCACAAATCTGCAAAACGGCGGCCACCAGCGAGCATTGGCCGCTATTTTACAGACTAGAGGGAAAAAAAAGATACGAGAAAAGGAGATTAAAAAAAATCCCGTTCTGCTGTAGCGCGCGCTCCTACTAGCCTCATGTGATTATGTTGTTTTGTCCCATGTGACCACTGCAGCAGTAACATGGGACAAAACAATGTGATATCATGAGGATGTCAGGAATGCGTCCTTAGGCAACACAAGGGGTGGGCTATTATGGTATTTTTTTTTTTTTAATCGGGGCAATCGCAGATGCCCAAATCGTCTTGTTTGACTCTCTGACGTTTTCGAAGACTGCATCCAAGTTAGACCTCATGCACACGACCGTAGCCATGTGCACGGCAGTGATTTTCGGGTCGGCTGGCCGGCCACGGAGTGTCACCCGTGAGCCACCCGAAAATCTTGGCCCGTGCACATGGTCGCGTCCATTATTTCCTATGAGCCTGGACATGGCCGTAATAAGACATGCCCGTTCTTTCTGCGGTCCAGGCTCCTAGGCCATGAACGGACCGTGAAAACCACGGTCGTGTGCATGGCCCCATGGAAATGAATGGGGCCGCAATTCTCACGTGGATTTTCGGGGGAATTGCGGCCGCAAAAGCACGTTCGTGTGCATGGGGCCTTAGATACAATTCAAGAAGATATCAGAGTCAGACAGTGCAATCGGGGCACTTGAAATTCGCTGCAAATTTATTCGCAACTAATCAAATTTCGATCTATCGGATCGGCTCCGAAATGAATTTCGCTGAATTTCGTTAATCTTTACTTCTAATACGTTTCTATGAAATATCAACATTTTTGGAAAGTACAATTACTCTTTAAAGAATTTTGAATGTACTTTGAAACACGATAGAAAAATATAAATGTTATAGAGAACCGATATATGATCAATTATGACATAAGAGATGAATTACTGAAAAACATTTTTAATTCCAATTAAATTTACCTTTCTGCAGGAACATTTGGTCCAACCGAATACAATAGTTGAAGCTGATCCTGTTTGGGTAAAGAATAGCAGAAAATAAATTTAATTTTCGAAATATGACAGTATAACTTGTCAAGATTGCGGCGCCCTTCTCTAAAGTGATGGCAGCAATTAACTGGCTACAAACAGCTGCTCATACTAAAGGTCACGATCCTGGTGTCATTTGTCATAAGAGAAAAAATAGTTTGGAAGGTTGAAAAGAAAAACTGAGGATGTTAAAATCAAGACATGTAATCTCATTCTAGCAGCGAGCATCTGAAATAACTTAAAGAGGCTCTGTCACCACATTATAAGTGGCCTATCTTGTACATGATGTGATCGGCACTGTACATGATTTAGAAAAACCATCAATTTTGACGGAGTTATGACCTATATTAGCTTTATGCTAATGACTTTCTCAATGGACAACTGGGTGTGTTTTACTATATGACCAAGTGGGCGTTGTACAGAGGAGTGTATGACGCTGACCAATCAGCGATCAATCAGCGTCATACACTTCTCTCCATTCATTTACACTGCAAATAGCGATATAGCTAAATCGCTATGTGCAGCCACATAAACATACTATAATGCTACTCATGTGTCATGACAATGAATATACATTACCTCCAGCCAGGACGTGATGTGTATTCACTCTCCTGACCGCTTCTGTAGCGTCTCTGTGAGACTATAGCACAGCACAGCGAGATCTCGCTGTGAATGACATCTTACAGCGTAATCTCGCGAGACTACGCCTGCTATGCTGTAAAATACAGACGCTACAGAAGTGGTCAGGATTCTGAATACACATCACGTCCTGGCTGAAGGTAATGTATATTCATTGTCATGATACGTGAGTAGCGTTATAGTTTGTTTATGTGACTGCACATAACGATATAGCTATATCGCTATCTGCAGAGTAAATGAATGGAGAGAAGTGTATGACGCTGATTGGACACTGATTGGTCAGCATCATACATTCCTCTGTACAACGACCACTTGGCCATATAGTAAAACACACCCAGTTGTCCATTGAGAAACTCATTAGCATAAAGCTAATATAGGTCATGGATCCGCTAAAAATGATCGTTTTTATAAATAAAAAACTGCTATAATCTACATTACAGCGCCAATCACATCATGTACAATATAGGCCACTTATATTGTGGTGACAGAGCCTCTTTGAGCACTACACCTAGATAATAGGTAAAAATTTCCTCACCAGCCATAGACAATTTATTTTTATTAGAAAGTGAGGCATGTGAGTACTTGTTTGTTAAAGAGGTTGTACGAGATTAGAAAACTTTATGTTTTTTCAAAAGAAAGCACCACTCTTGTCCATGGGCTGTGCCTGGAATTGTAGCTCAGCCAATTTATGAGAATGAAAAAACAGATACAGTCCATGCATAAGACTGGCGATGTTTCTACCAAAAAAAAAGAATTCAGATCTTTTTACTAATTAACATTTTTTTTTTCATAGTTATTTTACACCCACCCAGTCTATACAATATAACCTTTTTAAAAATAAATTAAAGGGTAACTAAATGATCAACAAACTTCTGACGTTTTGATTGGTGGGACTCCGAGCACGGAGACCCTTACCAATTGCTAAAACGAAGCGGCAGAAGTGCTCATGTGATCGCTCAGCCGCTTCGTTTCTGTCCAGATTTTCTGGAAATCAATGTAGCGGTGTAGGGACTCAATAAAAAGTCTATGAGCCCGTACTCTGCTAAACCTGCTTTCTGGAAAAAAACAAACAGAAACGAAGCTGCTCAGCGCTCACACAAGCACTTCTGCCCCTTTGTTTTAGCGATTGGTGGAGGTCTCAGTGCTCGGACCACCACCAATCAAAACTTCTGACACGTCACTATGACATCAGAAGTTTGTTGAACATTTAGTTACCCTTTAAAAGAAATTAAAATTTGAGATTCAGGATTTCTGGACCAAGCTTGCGTGCTACTCGATTTATTGAGGCCTCAAATGGAGGAGAGCATCAGAATCTGCAGGTTTTCCATGCTCAGTTTACACCTTCCATGCAGGAGGGGGTCAACATGAGTACTTCTGAAAGTTGTACAACCCAGGGGCGGACATATCGCTGATGTAGCCGTTTCGGCTGCACAGGCCCCCGGAGGGGGTGGGGGCCCGCTCTGCTGCCCTAAACGCTGTGCTCATAGATTGGCAAAGGGACCCCATCCTCTCAGAGCCCCCATGTGCAAGGCATGAGGAAGCCCGCGCCGCCCGGCACATAACATTTATGGGCAGGGCAGCACGGGCCCCTCATTCCAGGTGGTGTCGCTAGCACCGGAGAGGGCCCTGATGCTAGCGACAGACACATTCCATTGTATCTGGGTCCTCAGGATGCAGATACAATTGAATACTATAGGATGCAGGTAACGTTACGCCTGCAGCCTGTAAGGTGCTGGTAAGACTCCCTGCGCAGGTCGGCGTGATGACATCACTTCATCACGCTGGCCTGCGCAAGCGTCACGCCCAGAGGCGACGGAGCGATCCGTCCGTTGCGGGAACAGGGTAAGGTAAGTAGAATTGTATTTTTTGGGGGGCTGTGTGACATTATATACAAGGGGGAGGGAGCTGTGTGACACTATACACAAGGGGGAGGTAGATGTGTGACACTATATACGAGGGGAGCAGGGAGAAGCTGTGTGGCACTATATAGAAGAGGGGGAGATACATGGCACACTATACAGGGGGGGCTGTGTGTGGCGCTATCTACAGGGGGGCTGTGTGTGGCGCTATCTACAGGGGGCAGTGTGTGGCGCTATCTACAGGGGGATGTGTGTGGTCGCTAGCTACAGGGGATGCTGTGGCGCTCTATGCAGGGGGCACAAAGGGGGCATTATTATGGTGAAGGCACAAAGGGGGCACGGTTACTGAGGGGGCCCTTTTATTGTGTCGAGCACTGAAGGATCATTTTTGCTGTCTGGGGCACTGTGAATTACGAGTTTATTTAGAGGATGGGGTATGGGTGTGGAGGATGCTGGAAAAGCGAGTAACCAATATGTCTGTGTCAAATTTTGCAGAGACAAGTCATGGCTGGAATAAGTCATCAGAGTGGTCTAGGCCGGATGGAGAAAGGGAAAGTGAACGACTCTAATCAGAGAAAACATCACCTGTGAGTCACTGGGTAAAAATGTGCTGTAATCACTTATATCGTCTGCAGAGCTCCTGTGTATAACTGGCATCTACCATTATATGGTCACCATGTAGTGGTAATATTGGTCTTTGTATAGTGGTTTTTTTTCAGTAACAGTATGGGGGAATTATTCAGTCAGTATGTGTTATGGTGTGGCGGTATTATTCAGTAACAGTATGGGGGTATTATTCAGTCAACATGTGGTTATCGTGTGGCGGTATTATTCAATAACAGTATGGGTTGTATTATTCAGTCACTATGTGGTTATCGTGTGGCGGTATTATTCAATAACAGTATGGGTTGTATTATTCAGTCACTATGTGGTTATGGTGTGGCGGTATTATTCAGTAACAGTATGGGGTGTTATTCAGTAACAGTTTTGGGGCATTAGTCAGTCACTGTGTGGTCATGGTGTGCCGGTAATACTTAATCTGGTATAGTGGTATGATTTAATAACTGTATATGGATAATTTTTGTGTGTGAGAGGGGATATATGCTTTGGGGCTTGCAACAATCCTGGATGCTATAGAAATCAGTGATGCAGTTCTCTGAACATTGCCTCCTGAATTGACTGCATTATTGATACAGTTATTCAGCATTTGGGGCCACACTTAACTTTTCCCAGGGCCACACTTTTGTCTAAAAGCAGGCACATAGATCGGCATGGTCTTGCGGCAGACTGAGGTGACCGCCTTCCCTCCCTTTTCACTTTCGGCAACTCTCAGATCGGGCCCCCTTCCCTGAAATATGTTATAGATGCCATCAGGGTACAGGGTGGGAGGGGGCCCCCACTGTCTGCCGTGCCAATCTATTACTTAGAAAACGTATTAGGAGGGGAGGGGTCTGGAAAGGCTTGCTCTGTCTGGTGGTCTTCGTCACCTAGTAATGCAGTGCAACATCTGACAGTGATGCTCACTAGGTGACCAAGACCACCAGATAGAGCACGCCGCACCTAGCATCGCTATCTTCGGACCAGTTATTGATCCGGGATAGCGGCGCTGCTGAAATTAAGCCTTATACTGGTTGGCTGACCCTCTCAGCCAATCAGTGTCAGGGTTCTTCTTGCTCCACCCCCTGATCCTGCCGTACTTTTACTATGTGGTGTGTGTGCTGAGCGTCGTGAAGGGGACTGACTAAAAATAAAAAGAACTAGGAGGTAGTGATTGCTGCCCTGTCTGTAGAAAATGTTTGGAGTGGAGTGGAGCTCAGTGCACAGTTAAAGGGATTTGCTCTTCTTTAACATTTATGGAATTTTCACAGGATATGCCATAAATGTCCGATAGATGCGGGTCCCACCTCTGGGACCTAAGCCTATATCTAGAACGGGGCCCCCTAAACCTTGTTCTGCCTTTCTCGGCTCCTGCTGCTTCCTGGTCACTTTCTGATTAGATGGTCGGGAGTTACGAAAACAGCAAAGCTTGCTGAACTACGCATTTTCCGTAACTCCCATAGAAGTGAATGGCAGTTAGGGAAGCAGCGTTGTACGATAAAGTCCTTATAAGTTAGTTACATGAGTGCTTTCTGTTATACTCAGCTGTTAACCCCTTAACAACTGCCCACCATCTTTTGACGTCAGGCGGTGCATGTGCTTAGTCTACAGTGACGTCTTTTGGTGTCGCTGTAGAAGCGTCTGATGAGCGCTCCTGTGAGCGCTTAAGCAGGAGCTGTAACTTACATCTTCTGATCTTAGAGCAGCCTGCTGAACACAGCTGGGGTCGGAAAACATTCGGACCACAGCTTTAACCCTTTGATCGCCGAGGTCCGTGACAGCAGCAAGATCAAAGGGAACTCCCCTCTTTGATCGCGTCACTGGAAACCCGGTGACGTGATCAAAGAGCAGGGAATCCCTCTGCAGTCAGCCCTGGGGACCTAAAAAGGACCCCAGGGCTGTCTGTTCAGTTTGCCTGCTGTTAGGGCACTCTACGTGCTGCCCTAACAGTAGCCTTTGTCATAGTGATACAGTATGATGTATTAGCATACAGGAGTATGCCAATACATTACAAGTTAGAAATAAAGTTAGCCCTTAATGGGATATAAAAAAAGTTAAAAAATAAATTAATTTAAAAAGTTATTATTTTGCATAGAATATATTTTATTGCCCCTACACTAAATATAAACAAAGAACCTAACCATATTAAGTATCTAAACGACCGTAATTACCTGAAGAATTAATCGAATGGATTATTTAGCGTGAAACCTGAATGGGATAAAAAATAAACAAGAAAAACTATGCCTAAATTATTTTTTTTCTAGCTCCAAACTGTGAAAAAAAATAATACAATCTCTCCCACGTAAAACAAGGCCTCACACGGCCACGTCAATGAAAAAATAAAATAGTTATGGCTGCTGAAATGCAGAAAGGTAAAAAATGTAAAACTTAGATGGTCATTAAGACCTTTTCAGGCCCGGTCATTAAAGGGTTAAATATGGAAATTATTTGCATTATTTATGTTTGTTACTTGTGTTCGAAACTAGTAAAAAAAAAAGTGACATATAGATTTGTATCGTTTTATAAGTGCGCGGGCGTGGTTAGGTTATGGGGGGCCAGGAACATTCTTTGCACAGGGGCCCTCTGCAGTTTTTGGCCACCTCGTGTACACACTGTAATAAAATCGGATTACTGCAAACTTGAGGCCTCCAAGGAACACAGGCTTATGGATAAGATGGTTGTTTGCTTTCCTTGGTAAGGTCTTGGTAATGTTAAGAGACAGAAAACTCATTATTACATTGTTGTTGTACATAGAACCCTCATTACAACTGAACTTCACATATTTTGTGACAAATACCCCTTATATACTAACTGCTAGAGGAGATCCAAAAGAAGAACATTTATGTTCAGCATCTGTTAAGAATTGCAGTCATACTTTTATTATCTTCTAAATTAAAATGAAATATTGTATGGATTATTTTTTAAGGCACATTGGAAAGAATGTGTAAAAACTAACTACTACATACACACATATAAAAAAAATGACAAAAACAAACAAACTGTGATGCTGCCAATAGCGGATAAGCAGGTTACAGCAGCCAAAAAATTAAAAAAATGTTTGGTTGGCAGTAAGGAACTCCTTTGTTTACGTGTCTTTTTTCTTTTTATTTTATAAACCCAATCTTTATCTTAAGCAATACCCTTTTGTGTGCCTTAGAAAGCAGCATTTCCTACAATGGACTGAACAAACTAAAAGTTTCAGCTGTAACACTTGGCAAGTACATTTTCTAACCTTATTCGCAGCAGCAGTGATTTCATTACTACTTAAGCAACATTTTAAAACATTCTTGTTGTTTAAAGCTGCCAAACAATTATCACAATGTTTTACCTTAAATGGCAGGTAATAAATATCTCTGGCTTGAAACCTGGACCGCAGTGGTGGATCAAGAGGGTTGCCAGAATATTTTGGGACTGGCAGCCCCAAGGCAATCACTCGAAAATCTTCACTGACACGCACAATCTTCCATGCATCCAGTTCTTCTTTACTATGTTCCTGGGAGCAGAGGGAAAGAAACAAAACAATTATTTTTATTTCAGATGTATCTTACACATACGATAATGGAGAGCGAACTTGCTTGACCGGCCACCCTTCGCCGATGCCAGAAACCAGACCACCACCCCATTCTCTGTGGAAGATGTCGGCTTTTCTGTACACTCGTACAAACACTGCTCATACTAATGTTTGTACAAGTGTGAATTGATGTATATAGGGCACCACAAGATCTAGATTACACAACCACATAAGCACCTTCAGCAGGACTGTGTCCCAGTGTCAATGAAGAGCAGACTTCTTATTTCAGAACCAAAAAATAAATAAAATACACTCTTGCAGTTTTTTTAGCATAAATGTGTGTCATCCTCTTATATACCCTTTTTTCCACACCTTCAATTTTCTTCTCTTATCCTTTCCCTTTTATCCCCCCATATTTATTGTGGAAAGACACCAGATTTTGGCATTTATATATATTTTTTTAAACTCGTTTTATTGAACAATATACAAACCATGCACAATTCAAATACATATGCATAAGAGAATACAGATCATAAGACATGGGTACATATCACAATACAGCATACAATATTGGTCATACAGACATTCAATTAAATCCAATACAATTTAGACAGCATCATGTGTTAACATTATATTTCTAATGTCTATAAACCGTTGTGAATCATAAAGTGTATGTGGAGAGTCGCACCAGGGACCCCAAACCTTAGAGAACTTATTCTCACACCCCCTATTTTTGTATACGATTTTTGCATATGGTAACATGGAGTTTACCAAAGCCTTCCATTGTGAAATGGAAGGTGGTCTCGGATCCATCCATCTGAGAGCTATTGCTTTACGTGCTAGAAATAATACCTCCCTCAAGAATATTCTAGTGTGATGTGTCCAATGCTCTTCGGATACAATTCCAAATAAACATACCAATGGCGTAAAGGGTATCGGCATCTGCAGTATATCAGATATCAATGCTATCACATCCGCCCAGAAAGAGGAGATCCTAGGGCATGCCCAGGACATATGCCAAAAGTCAGCTCTGGAGACTCTACATCTATGACACTCAGCTGTCGGACATCTACCCATCTTGTGTAGTCGTATAGGAGTCAGATAGCTCTGATGAGTAATGAATAGTTGTGTCATCTTATTGTTGGCGGCTGGTGAAACTAGTGTATGTGAGTTTAACATGTCCATCCATATTTCGGAGGATATCTCCGGAATTAACTCCCTCCATCTCGTCTCTACAACCAACGGTGTCGCTTTTAATCTAGCCTGGATGAGGAAAGATTAGATCACTGAGATAAGGCCCCTAGGTCCCTAAAAATTCCAATGAGAGGAAAATCTGAGATATTCTTAGTTCCAGGCGAATATTGAGTCTGGAAGGCGTGGCGAAGCTGAAGGAATTTAAAAAAGGACTTTCTGGGTATATCAAAATCAGATTGCATTTGCACAAAGGACTTCATATTCCCATCCACATAGCTATCACCAACCCGCTCAACCCCCCGTAGCGTCCAAAACTGAGGGTCTAGAGCATCTGAGACATGAGGCAAAGACGGGTTATGCCATAAGGGAGTTTCAGCTATAATATCCACAAAATTGAGCAGTTTCTTGGCAGCCAACCACACCTGCGCCGCCACTCTATGTAGGGGAAGTAAGCTCCTGAACATTGACGTTGAACCCTCTAACACAGGCAACAAATGTGGCACATCCAAATAGGATGCTAGATAATGATCGCGATTAGGGAGAACTTCTAGCTCTGTCCAAGACGTAAGATAGCGAAGCTGTCCCGAAAAGGAAATACAAAAAAATATCAGGGAGAGAAGCTCCACCCATAGGCTTGGGTCTCTGTAGTGTGCTGTGTTTAAGCTTCGATCTACTGTTTCCCCATATAAAGGACGGAAACAGAGCATGGACACTTTTAAAAAAAAGACATTGGTACAGGCACTGCCGCATGTTCCAGCATGTACAGGCATTTAGGGAGTATAATCGTTTTTATGAGATTAACACGACCAGAGACAGCCAGGGGTAGTGTGCTCCACAGTTTAAATTTAGCTTTGATGTAATCTAGCAGGGGTTGTATATTATTATCGAAATCTGAGCCATGGTGTCTGCTAATCATAATCCCCAGATATTTAAATCCATCAGTCACCCTAAGCCCACACTCTGTAGGCTCCCAGCCCTGTTCCTGTAATGGCATAAAGTGCGATTTGTCCCAATTTATCCATAGGCCGGAATATCCACCAAATTCATCAATTAAATTGATCGCTATGGGTAGAGATTCCTTAGGTTGCTGCATAAAGAGGACCATGTCATCGGCATAAAGGCCTATTTTGTCTATTCTCCCCCCAAATTGAACCCCCTGGTACGAGGTGTCCTGACGTATAAGTAAGGCCAATGGCTCTATGGACATATTGAAAAGTAATGGAGATAACGGGCAGCCCTGCCGTGTGCCTCTAGCAAGTCGAAAATACGGGGATAAGACACCATTAATCAAAATTTGGGCCCTAGGGGATTTATACAATATAGAAACCCACTATATAAACTTAGGCCCAAAACCAAATTGACGCAATACCTCTAACAAATATGGCCATTCAATTGAGTCGAACGCTTTGGCGGCGTCCAGTGAGGCTACCGCCCAATCCTTGTTCAGGGTTATACCCACTTGTGTCACCACCTGTACTCTCCTAATGTTGTCTGACGTGGATTTCCCGGGCATAAAGCCTGTCTGGTCCGAATGAATAATAGTATGTATGACTGAGTTCAACCTAGTTGCCAATATCTTGGTGAGAACCTTATAATCACTGTTTAAAAGCAATATAGGTCTATATGATCCACAGTCTAACGGATCCTTGTCCGGTTTTAATAATACAACAATAGTCGCATCATTCATGGATTCAGGTAATGATGCCTTCTCCTGCGAATGTGTGAACATTGCATGCATATCAGGGACAACATGTTCTGCATATTTGCAATATACTTCTATAGGAATATCATCGGGTCCCGGTGATTTACCCTTTGCAAGGTCATGGATGGCATGGATTCTGCAGCAGCATCGGCATTTGCAGGTAAGTCGATGTAGCTACTTACCAGCAAACGCTGATGCTGCTGCAGAATCAACTGTAGCCTCTGGTACCGATGTGTCCTCGCTCCTCCGACACGATGCAGGACCTGTGAGTGACGACACAGCGTGATCTCTCGAGAACACGGCTGTGTCTGCACTGCCAGAAGCTGGGCGTTCTGAAGAGAAGTGGATGATGATACTTCTCGTCAGAACGCCGAGCTAGTAAAAGTAGTAAACACGCCCCGATGTACGCACACAATACACGCCCAGTTGTACTTTTACTTTTAAGCACGCCCAGTTGTACTTTTGCAAACCTCATTTGCATAAATACAAAAATGGTCATAACTTGGCCAAAAATGCTCGTTTTTTAAAAATAAAAACGTTACTGTAATCTACATTGCAGCGCCTATCTGCTGCAATAGCAGATAGGGGTTGCAAAATCTGGTGACAGAGCCTCTTTAAGTAAGAAATAGTAGATTTAAGGCACCCTCTCAGATACGCCTTAAAGGTGTCCCACTTAATACCAATATCTACATATTGACTATGATCTTGTAGGAACACTGACAGTTGATCAGGGATCCGATCTTGCAGGCCAATAGCCTTTAACCAAAAAGCGTGAATTTTCCAACCCCTGGTTCTAGGTGGAGTAGGCACGTGAAGGTACGTCAAGACAGGGGAGTGATCCGACACACCCCTGGGTTTATAAAAAACCTGTAGTGTTAGGGACATTAATAGGGAATTGCCAAAAACATAATCAATACGGGATAGGGAGTTATGACCTAACGAATAGCATGAGTATACCTTAGTGGAGGGTTGTGCAAACCGATATAAGTCTATCCAGCCCAGTTCCATCATCAAAATTTTGAGAGATGAACTAATCAACGACCTGGAACCAGAAATCTGGGAAGCACGAAATCTATCAAGCTCTACATCCATTACCATATTCAGGTCCCCCATACAGAGAAGCATGGCATTAGGGAAGGAGGCCGCAAAAGTTGCCGCCTGGTGAAGTACAGTTAATGTCGCCGGTGGCGGAATATATAATCCTATAATCACATATGGACTATTATTAATATAAGCGTGAATAAAAACATAACGCCCCTCAGCATTCACCTTAACAGTATCTACCTCCCATACTAATGATCTATGTATAAGGATAGAGACCCCTCTGGAATAGGAGGAGCAACATGAGTGGCGTGACCACTGAACCCATGGTCTATTCAATACCCGTGATGTGAAGGGTGTTAAGTGGGTCTCTTGTAGACAAAGAATTTGCGGATTATATTTGCGTATTTGTGAAAAAAATCATAGCTCTTTTCTTTGCGGAGCCCATCCCCCGGACATTCCAGGACATAACAGTAATCCTAGCCATTCAGAAAAGAATGAAATGTATTGGGGAGATGGGACTTAACATCAATATAAGCATTAGTAGACAGAGTATAGGCATAGAACACGTGCATGGTAAAATACATAACCAACAGACCTCTCTTAGGTCCAACCTGTAATATAGCAAGGAATAAACAGTAAAATACAGCATAAGCTATATCGTCAACATGACGGGACATCAAAAATGTCAATGCATCCCTCACGTCACTGTGGTCGGGCATGTATGGGGGAAGAACCCATGTGTCTCAATATTAATGAAAAACCAAAAATAATACCCGCGGAGGGATTTGTCTCATTAGTAATAGTACAATGTCTAAATATCAAGACTATTGAAGGTAATGTATCTATGTAGGTAAATGATACTAATGAAAAAACAAACCGTGGTAATGACCAAGTAACCTTGGTGCGTTGATCAAAATATAGGAACACTCGAGAGAGAGAAAAATGATCAACTTCAGCACAACAATAATTGAAATATAAAAATATAAACTTTATTACACATAAGACATAACAGAGTAAAAAGAGATGAGTCACAATGAAAAAAGGCGTTAGCCATTGCTAAACCATGATTAATACTTTGATTGTCATAAAAATACGTTATATGCAAATGCAGGATTGTATGGATACGTACATACCAAAGAGTCTCAGAGAGTTACTGCCAGACAGTCAACAGAGTCTATCACAATAATTGATATAAGTAAATTCAAAAGTGCTAAAGTTATGATAGTGTTATGTAGTATTTGTATTAAGTGCACAGAAAGAAAGTCAATAATTGCTGTACTTAGAAGCTGGTAAGTGGTAAGACTGCCAGATGAAATATAGCAGATGTGTATCAAAAGGTATTACCTACCCAGAGTCATGGTTAGCACCCCCAGACGAAGGCATTTGCCGAAACGCGCGTCGGGTGTGGGCGTCTCCTATGTGCTAACCATGACTCTGGGTAGGTAATACCTTTTGATACACATCTGCTATATTTCATCTGGCAGTCTTACCACTTACCAGCTTCTAAGTACAGCAATTATTGACTTTCTTTCTGTGCACTTAATACAAATACTACATAACAACTATCATAACTTTAGCACTTTTGAATTTACTTATATCAATTATTGTGATAGACTCTGTTGACTGTCTGGCAGTAACTCTCTGAGACTCTTTGGTATGTACGTATCCATACAATCCTGCATTTGCATATAACGTATTTTTATGACAATCAAAGTATTAATCATGGTTTAGCAATGGCTAACGCCTTTTTTCATTGTGACTCATCTCTTTTTACTCTGTTATGTCTTATGTGTAATAAAGTTTATATTTTTATATTTCAATTATTGTTGTGCTGAAGTTGATCATTTTTCTCTCTCTCGAGTGTCTCAATATTAATCAATACCTGCATTAAAACATAGAAATTCAGAGAGAAGCATACTTAAATGGCGGCAATATCATATCTACCCAATAATATAAAAGGATATGGAAAGGCAGAAATTGCAATCAATGAGAACACAATTCTTGCTAGCAGACAATCATATAGTAGTAGTATTCGGCTTCCTTGACACAGAATATTCCAGAAAGTCTGGGGAAAGCGACTTAGCGGTGCGGTGATAGACGTTGGCGGTTCACCCATTCATCAGCTTCCCCTGGCGTCGTGAAGAATATAGTGCGGTCTCCATCCACCACCCGAAGCCTATCCGGGTATGCCATGGAATACGAGATGTTCGGAACCCGCAGCCGTCGTTTAACTGACATAAAGGTAGCCCTCCGTTTCTGTAGATCCGCACTGAAATCTGGGAAGATGGAGACCGCTGAGCCATTGAAGCGGATTTCTGGCAATTTGCGAGCCAATCTCAGGATCAAGTCTCGGTCATTGCTGTTTAATAGACGCACCAGCATGGACTTGGTTGGCGCTCCCGGCGGTAATGGTCTCGCTGGAACTCTGTGCGCCCGTTCCACATCAAACGCAGCAGAAAAAAACGCATCCGGGAATGAATCACGCAGCCATTTTAGGATGAATTCAATCGGGTTTTGACCCTCCACCCTCTCAGGTAGGCCTAGGATTCTGAGGTTATTCCGGCGCAACCGGTTTTCTAAGTCGTCAGATTTTTGTTTCCATAATTCAGCCGCAGTCTCTAATGCCGCAATCGCCGCCGGGAAAGGGGCCACTCTATCTTCCACACCAGATATACGTTCCTCAGCATGTATCAATCTCTCACGCAGATTATGAATATCCTGCCTAAGCAGGCCTATATCCGTTCTGACCTCTTCCAGCTTGCCTGTCAGCGACGTTTTGCAGGATGAGATGGCTTGGAGCAGTGTCTCAGAAACCTCCTGTAGAGTGGGTGCAGTCTCTCCCGCTGTTGAAGCGCCTGCAGCTGCAGCTTTAGCCGCGCCATCAGCACCACGAGCACGTGGAGGCAGAGGGGAGCGGCCGCCATCTTGCCCCTCTCCCCTAGCATATTCCTGGAGCTTTTCAGCCACCGATTGCCCACGTGTAGGTCCCATATCGTCCTCTTCGTATCGCCAGGTACTTCAGTGACGCTATGAGGTAAGTTCAATACAGGTATAGTATCAGCAGGATGATTAGGACATGGGTTCAGTGCGGAGCTATCGAACCATGCGACTGCTCCCGCTGTGCGCCTAGCCACGCCCCCCAATCATTTATATTTACACCATTTAGCCGTAACATTAAAACCACTGACAGGTGAAGTGAATAACATTGATTATCTCATTACAATGGCACCTGCAAGGGGTATGATATACTAGGCAGCAAGAGAACAGTCCATTCTTGAAGAGAATATGTTGGAAGCAGGTAAAATGTGATAGCTATATGACTAGGTCAGAGCATCTCCAAAATTGCAGGTCTTGGGTATTCCCGGTATGTAGCGGTCAATACCTACCAAGTGTTCCAAGGAAGGATAATCGGTAAACCGGCAATAGGGTAATTGCTCCCCACACATATTGATGCGCATGGGAAGCAAAAGGGTTTATGAAATGCACAGCCGCAGACCGGTCAGAGTTCCCATCCTGACCCCTGTTCACCTCAAAAGTGATAACAATGGGAACCTACACAATATTAGGCAGGTGATTTTAATGTTATGGCTGATTGGTGTATGTGTTGATCTTAACCTTTGTGAATCTCAAATATTAAATCGGTATAAAAGGTTATACTCAAAGATTCCGGTTCTAATGTACTTTCGTGAAGATCTTTGTACATATGTACAATTTTTTATGCAAAAAATATTTTTCTACCCTGTCTGTAAAAAGTGCTCAATAAGAATGGAATAAAAATAGTGAGAGAGTGCAGTATATAGTACCATAGTTAAAAGCTAACCAGATTTTGATCAAGTTTTCACATTTCATTAAAAGGAAGTCACAAAAATGAAATAAATGTACATCTTAAAAAAGAAAAAAACCATGGCAGCCAGCAATGCTTGCGTGCATGCAATAAAGCCAGATAATGTTTACAGTAATTATTTTTATCACTAAATAATATGGTTTGAATCCAGTGGGAGTTTTGACACGTTCACCATTCATATAATAAAAAAGCAAGCAAACAGACAGTATACCCTCCAAGAGAATCAGTCACCACTTATGATTCACTTACAAGACCGCTTTTATGGGGGATACATTGCTAATGAGAATAATCTCAATGACAAGTGTAACCTGTAATTGTAGATATTACTGAAGTGACAGCCATCTAATGTCTACGCCATCCATGGTAGGTAACTAGATTTCATTACTCAATACCAAAGAAGATCCTGCTTTAAATGCCAGTCATGTGCCTAAGGATCATTTAAAAGAGTGTTTCTCAATGTTCCTAAACCAAGTAACTACTACTCAAACAAATTAGATCAAAGTACCCACGAGGAGATGATCATATACTGTGCATAAAGATAACAGTGCAAGTACCCCTTATAGTTGTGGCATGTACCTCCTGGATGTTGGGAACCATGGATTTAAGGCTTGGTCCACATCTGCGTTGTGGCATCCATTTTTATCGGATCCGTTGAAATAAAATAAAAAACGGACAGACTGAATGCAACGTAAGGTAAAATACTTTTGTTTTTAAAGGATCAGTCAAAAAAAACTGACTTTTCTTTCAGTTTGTGTCAGTTTGTCATCAGTTCTGCTCCGTTTTTACCATTGCATCTTTCTTGCTTTAATTTTTAGTCTGCGCATGTGCAGAAAAACCACAGCTTCCGTTTCAGTCACCATTGATATCAATGGTGAAGGAAACATCGCTAACTGTTTCCGTTCGTCCACCATTCCGGTAGGTTTCCGGTTTTCCGACGGAATCAATAGCGCAGTCGACTCCGCTATTGATTCAGTCGTTAAAACGGAAACTTGCTGGAATGGTGACGAACGGAAACCACTAGCGATGTTTCCGTCACCATTGATATCAATAGTGACGGAAACGGAAGCTGTGGTTTCATATTCACTTTCAGTTGCGGGGTTCATCCGTCGGAAACCTCAGACGGAACCCGGGAACGGAAAGCGAACGGTGATGTGAACAGGCCCTTACTGATACAAACGGTGGCATATGAGTTTGTAACCATCATCCATTGACGTCAATGTTAAAAAAAAACGGAAATCGTCTTTCCATCAGGTTTCCATCATTTTTGACGGGAACAAAAGCTTAGCAGACTATAGTATTTCTTCTGTCAAAAAAACTGAAACCTGACGGAACGGAGCCTAACTGAGCACGAAGAATGCAAAAATAAGACCCATTGAAATCAATGTTTTTTTTTTTACGTAAACGTTAACTTCAATTCTTGTGGTCCTCTGACGGATACGCTAGCCTAAAGAATGTGAAAAACAGCCATAACCACAATGTTGCTGCTCTTGCAATATTGTTACCTTCCTGTGCTGATGCAGACAATATGTGGTAATTTTACCTTGTTTTCATCATTATTTACTATTTTGTATGTAACATTAAAGTTTTCCTGTGTGTGTGTATAAGGGGGCGTGGTCTGCAATAACGCCGAGACCTTGACAAAGCGTGGGTAAACGCAAAACGGCCGTAGGCTTGTGATCCACATCCATACTGCCTTTGTTTGCCTGCTGCATCATTAAATAAAAATTCTACTAAATGGTGAGTGCCGCGGAATGTTTTCTATTTTTTTTTCTACTTTTTACTATAACCACAATGTTACCCCCATGTCATAGATAGGCACAAGGACAGCAAAAGCAGCTCTACTGTGTGAGGACGGATACAAATAACTCCCGTATCTCAGCTGATGTCACGAACTAATCTGGACAAAAAATAATCCTTTTCGCCAGTTAGTGCTGGCAGTGTCGAGGCACAGGCTCTAACAAGACCCCTTGCTGGCTTTCACCAGAGACCACCGCTGCAGGTCACGGCCCTCTAATTGCCCTATTAACGTGGCTTGTTTGAGACAGCAAGATGACTGTATGAGGATGCGGTGCCGAATCGAGATCCAAGAAATTAAGCCGAGATTAGCATCACAAAAAACTGGTTCAGAAACGGAGTCACTAGCTAAGGTCAGGTAAACGAATAGTCAATTACAAGTACTGGAGAAAGAGTGCTGAAGTAAGGATGGGACCTAATACTCTGGCAACTATTGGTGCTCAGAAAGATGCTCAGAAATGCAGTTCAATAGAATCATATGACACGGAGGGAGATCTTCTAATTTGTGGATTTGGCAAGTAGTACCACTGCCGCACTTTGAACACTGAGAAGAGTTTAGGCTCTTAAAATTGCTGAATGGCGATACCGGACACAGTAAAAAGGCGCTTAGCACCATTTTGGTACAATTGAACCCTGGCAAATAGGACAACGGGAGCAAATATATTGGGATTAACTTCCACATTGAAGTTTTAAAAGGTGGTTTGACTTCAGATTTAATATGGCACATGTAATCTGTATGTTCGTTGACATCTATAAAGACAAAATTGATCAACTCCAGACCCCATGCTAAGTTCCAGAAACAAATTTTCTAAAGGCAGAAGCCCTTTTGCTGTTTATGTTGTTCCTGTGAATATGCTGGCTTTTGGCGCACAATATTAGGCAGGTGGTTTAAATGTTCTGGCTGATCGGTGTGTTTAATATACTAGTCCTTCTCAATGCATTAGAATATCATCAAAAAGTTAATTTCAGTAATTCAATTCAAAAAATGAAACTCATGTATTATATAGATTCATTACGCACAGAGTGATCTATTTCCAGCATTTTTTTTCTTTTAATGTTGATGTTGATGTTTATGGCTAACACTTATTGAAAACCCAAAATTTTGTCACTCAGAGAATTAGAATGTTGGGTAAAAGTTGAAGATTGTAGACTCGTGTTGTCACACTCTAATCAGCGAATCAACACAAAACACCTGCAAAGGTTTCCTAAGCATTTTAAAGGACTGGTCTGCTGCTCAGTGGTCCAAAGTCCTGTTTTCAGATAAAAGTAAGTTTTGCATTTCATTTGGAAATCTCGGTCCCAGAGTCTGGAGGAAGAGTGGAGAGGCATCAATCCAAGTTGCTTGCGGTCCAGTGTGAAGTTTCCACAGTCAGTGATGGTTCGGGGAGCCATGTCATCTGCTGGTGTTGGTCCACTGTGTTATATCAAGTCTAGTCAACGCAGCCGTCTACCAGGAAATTTTAGAGCTTGAGAAAAGTCCTAAGGCTGGACAGAAATGTCGCATCTCTGCATTGATTGAATAAATCACATTATTTTTGCAAATATTGGACTGCTGCAGGATTTCTTTTTGATACATTACACAGTCCTTGGATCAGGATTACCTGATATATATATATATATTGCATTCTGAAAGTCTTCAGACCCTTTCACTTTTTTCACGTTTTGTTATGTTGATGCCTTGTACTAAAATAAAAAAAATTCAAGTTTCTCCCCATCATTCTGCATTCAATACCCCATAATGAGAAAGTGAAAACGGAATTAGTTGTTTTTTTTGTAAACTTATTAAAAATTAAAGACGCAAATGTCGCATGGACATGAGTATTCAGACCCCTTCCAATGACACTTGAAATTTAGCCCTGGGTGCCTCTGATTTCTCTAAATCATCTTTGAAATGATTCTACACCTTGATTGGAGTCACCTGTGTAAATTCATTTGATTGGACATGATTTGGTTAGATACACCCCTGTCTATATAAGGTCTCACAGCTGAAAATGCATATCAGAGCAAAGACGGGACAGGATTGACAGAACAAGGACAGAAAAAGCTCAGAGACAGGATTGTGTGGAGGCACAGATCTGGAGAAGGGTACAAAAAAAACTCTGCTGCACTGAAAGTTCCCAAGAGCACAGTGGCCTCCATAATTCTTAAATCTAAAAAATTTGGAACAACCAGGACTCTTCCTAGAGCTGTTTGCCCCACCAAACCAAGTAATCAGGGGAGAAGGGTCTTGGTAAGACAGGTGACCAAGAACCCAATGGTCACTCTGGCTGAGCGCCAAAGATCCAGTGTGCAGATGGGAGGCACTTCCAGAAGGTCAAGCATCACTGCAGCACTCCACCAATCTGGCTTTTATGGCAGAGTGGTCCGTAAGAAGCCTCTCCTCAGTAAAACACACATGAAAGCTCACCTGGAGGACTCTCAGACTGAATTCTAACCTCAATTCTAAGCCTCATGTCTGGAAACCAGGCACTGCTCATCACCTGCCCAATACCATCCCTACAGTGAAGCATGGTGTTGGCAACATCATGCTGTGGGGGTGTTTTTCAGCGGCTGGGACAGGGAGACTGGTTAGGGTTGAGGGATAGATGAATGGAGCAAACTACAGAGACATTTTTTATGAAAACCTGATCCAGAGTGCTCTGAACCTCAGACTGGGCCGAAGATTCATCTTCCAACAAGACAATGACCCTAAGCACACAGCCAAAACAACACGAGTGGCTTAGGGACAACTTTGTGTGGCCCAGCCAGAGCCCTGACTTGAACCCAATCGAATATCTCCGGAGAGACCTGAAAAAGGCTGTCCACCGACGCTCCACATCCAACTTGACAGAGCTTGAGGGGATTTGCAGAAAAGAATGGCAGAAAATTCCCAAATCCAGGTGTGCAAACCTTGTGGCATCATACCCAAGAAGACTGGACACTTATCGCTGCCAAAGGTGCTTCAACGAAGTACTAAGTAAAGGGTCTAAATACTTATGTAAAACAAAAAAGAAAAACTATATCAGAAATATAACCAGGCACTCTTGGGTCATTGAAAAATTATAAAAATTTATTTATTATTAAAACTCCAATTATTTAGAGAATATAAATGTATTCACACAATTTAAAACATTTTTGTCTCCTGGCCAGGAAAAGGTTACATACAGATACAAAATATACTAATAAGTAGGAAGCATAGATGTACACCTTGTTTTCCCCACAAATCGGGGTAAATGGCAAGAAAATAGATCCAAGAAAAAATCGCTAGGTTGAATTCACACCTGCGTTTCTTTCCCCTTGCACATACTTATGTGTAATTCCTCCAAAAAATGACAGCAATTCTTGTCAAAAGAGCGTGTAGTAGATTTATGAGGAAGGCCTTCCCATATATGAAAGAAGCATACCCCTATAAAAATAAAGCTGTCATTCAGTAAGGGGTTTGTATTTTTTATTTGTGTGTGGCTCTCATTCCTCCCTTTCAAGGATCAATCTTGCCTCAGGGATCAGGGGTAATAGACAGTCTATTTCTTAGACCATTCCGGTCAAGATATATTCCTCCCGATCCTTATAATTATCACAGAGAGCTCCGTTCTTAATGATTTTATACTGCTTTTACCTTTAAACATGCACAAAGAGACGTGGAAGAGCAGCAGGCACAATTTGAAGCTCCAATGCCTCTCACCAGGTGGTATTCAGGTGAGATTCCGCCCATAAGCTCATACCTTCCTTCAAGCCTTTAGGATTGAGTTCTTCAATATAGGCTTTATTACGTCTCCGACATGCAAGGTTGCTCCACAGAACCATGTAGAGGTATTAGATCCAAAAGAAAGAGGGGCCCACACTTTCAAAAAGGTGATTTTCCAAACCATATAGTATCCATATAGTATCCTTTTTCGTGCGATGTTCCCAACACGGCCAGGGATTCACAAGGCAGAGTCTCAAATTCAATATGTTTCTTTAATTTTTCATTTGGGAGGTAGCATGTGGACCTCCTCTGGGATGGCTGTTTTCCAGCGTCTTTAGAGGTCTCCTCCGGCCCCCTCCCATTTCATATATATCCCATGATGTGATAAAAAGATATGAAAAAAAAAAAAAAAAAAAAAAAAAAAAAATTTTTTTGATCCTAGGGGGCGCATGATTGACTGGATCCATACTCGGTAATTCTCATCGATTAACAAGAAGTATGGAATATCTCTTGGAATAATCAATTTGAGGGCCAAAAGGCAAAACTGATGGGGTGGGTTTTGCTCATAAATATAGAACAGGCCACTTTTCAGATAAATGACTTATCTTCCCTTTTGTTCCTCTCGTACTAAGGAGTTTCTTCATATGAGGAGGAGTACATAAGTGACATATCCGAGGATTAATGGGTAGTGGGGGTTAATAGAGAACTTCATTCCATCTAAGTATATACTTTGATTTTTTATGGATTGTCCATTTATCCTGTTCCTTGATGATTGAATGTGTGGGGAATTATATGCTTGCCTCCCAGGATTGGTGGGGACCCGGGTTCTGTTGCCCCTCCAGGTATAAGAGCCCCCTCCCTGCCTTCCCTGGAACGTTGGTTTGATTCCGTCCGCATGTTCTTTGGTCATCGAATTGATAATTCATGGATGGAGTGGAATCATACCTATGGAGCAATGGCTCAAGGAAACTTCATATAGAATAACTGGCATAAGTATTTGGATACTCAGTATGAAATGCTTATTGACTTTACCCATATATATCTCTTTGTAAAAATTTGCAATATAAAATGTACAATTTTTGTAATGGCATTAAAGTATATTCAGGTAGTTAACAACTCTCTCCTACACTAGAGATCCATATGTATGTGAGGGCACACCATGGACTGTCCTCCATCTATACAGGGATTAAAATACGTTGTGTACGTTGATTGACACTTTGTCCCTTGATGTCTCTTTAGACTTTTGGAGGTGTGGGGGTTTTTCGTGTTCCTTCCGGGGTTAGTGGGGACTTGGGACTTTGTTGCCCTTTGGGTATGAGCCCCCTCCCTGCTGTCCCGGGAAGGCTCAATGAACTCCACCCATATCTTTTTGTCATAAAATTGAGAATTTACTCATATAATGGAACTATATTTATGGGTTATTTGCAAAAAAACGGGCTTGTATATCTTGACTAAATAAAAATGTAATAAACAAAAATGTAATATTTAAAAGCTCTTCGTATCTATGTCCCTCTATGTAAAAATATGGAAAGAAAAGTTTTTCTTTTTCTCTTTTTTCTTTTATTAAAAGGAAAAATATTTGTATTTAACATCTCAAAAAATATGTGAAATATGAAATGTATAACTTGGGTAATATTATTTAACTTTATTTAGGTAGGAAGTAATTTTCTCCAAAACTCGAGTTTCACATATTTATTAGCGTATGAGGGACATTACTGATTATGCACGATCTATATAGGGATTAAAATGTTCATTAATATCGAACTAATTGATTGTCAGTTTTTTCCTTAACATATATTTTTTGATGTAGAAAGAAAATTATTGTTGTTACTTCGTTGAAGGAATATGAGGGTAATCTTGCAATAGCATAGACCTTCGGTACGGGATATTTTATTCCCAACTATAGAACCAATGAAAGCACGTTGGACCCTATAAATGCACTGAATCTGGCTGGACTTGCTAAGACAGCTCTGAGGAAATCCCGATAAGGGATGAAACGCGTCAGCTGACCTAATCAAGCAAGGCGGGTAGTGACGTCGAGACTCTGCCTTGTGAATCCCTGGCCGTGTTGGGAACATCGCACGAAAAAGGATACTATATGGATACTATATGGTTTGGAAAATCACCTTTTTGAAAGTGTGGGCCCCTCTTTCTTTTGGATCTAATACCTCTACATGGTTCTGTGGAGCAACCTTGCATGTCAGAGACGTAATAAAGCCTATATTGAAGAACTCAATCCTAAAGGCTT